>NC_054381.1:84959425-85026925 GCF_017654675.1 Xenopus laevis | reverse complement strand
GTTAGGCGCTTTGGCGCATAGTGAATTTGCCCCATAGTTTCTTCTGCTACTTTCAAGAATTGGCAAAAAAAATTGGAGAGAGAGAAAAGTTTGTTCCCTCTAATTACCCTATATTTTTCACTCGTAAACGTGTAATTACACTTGTAATTTCTCATGTTGCTGTTTAAATCTTTTGGGACACAGCATGGAATGCCTCTCTGAGAGTGTCCCTGCCCTAAACTTTGTGGTTAAGTAGAAGACGCTAAATATAACTTGGCTCAGGGTAGAGAATGCCACTGAGAGCCCAGCAAATTATGGAAAAAAATGTATTTTTGAGCTTCAATTCATTCATTTGTTTAAATGTGATTGGTTACTGAATTATTTTTTCATCTATTCCTCTTACAATTATCCAATATGACTTTTGCTAACAGCACGCACAAGGAACTGAAAATAATATTTCTAGAGGCTTATACACCAACATTGTAGTGATAGTTATATTTGAGTAAGTTTTATTACCTTTCCACCTGCTTTTTACTGATGCATAGTTTTGCTTTTCTGTAGTCTTGTCATTGCATAGAAGTTTTTGCCTGCCTGTAGTAGGCAGTTACTTGCCATTATATCCAATGATATATATGCCATGCTGACATCATTCTAGCAGGATTCTTTGCATATAAATAGAGCACACCACCTTCAGCCTCTGGTGAGGCCATTGCTGAAAATTAAAACTCCAAAGTAGCAGCGTACACACACTTTTATTCCATGGTGTTCCCAGTCAGCATTGATAATTTTGAGGCTTAAGCTATGGTCACACTGTGCCACACCAATCTCCAACTCCACCATTTTTATAGTATGTGAGGATATAATTTATAACATTTTAAAATGTATTCAAAAAACATCACATGTAAATTACTTTAAATACTTAAAATACATTCACAAACGTATATACAATAAACTTAATTCAGATTCCACCTCCAAGGATGTTTAAAAATCATTTAGCCTCATAGCAGTAATCTTTTCAGTGTTTCTGTTTGTCCTTTCTAGTTTGTTTGAGCCTTTTCAGTCTAGCTGTTGGATTCCCTGTTACTGGCAACTATCTTGTCTATTGGACTTACTGTCTGTCTCTTGCTGTAACCACTAGACATTTCCATTGATTCTTCCATGACTTTTTACAGAGATTCAGGGTTTCAGAAAGCTATTTAGCAAAGTATGAAGTAATACTATAGTAATATTTTTCTTACATTCTATTTTCCATTAATAATTGTTATACAATGGCCTATTTCATTTGGTTTACCTTGGCTGATGTTTAATATGCACTTTCTCTCTGAACCCCAGAAACTTTGATTGAAATATGCATATGCAAGCCATTCTTCAAAGCAAAAAGCCCACACAATTATGCTAGAAGTTTAAGATTCAAAACAACAATTAAAGTTTGTTTAAAAATGGAGATGTCGGGCAAACTGCTGTAGGGCATTTAAAATTAACACTTTGTAATTGTACTATGAGTTTTATGCTGCAATCCTGCTTGTATTAAAGAAAAGATATAAACATTAACACATTCATCAAAACAGAAAAAGAAAACTAGAGACTTTTTTTTCATAATCTCAGGAGAAAACTGATATTACTGTATCATAAACGTAAGAGAATGTGAACATCAATAGTGTATGGCCTTTAAGCTATGCTATTGATTTTTCTTTTCATGCTTTAGCGCTGATATATATTTCTAAGTATTATCTCAGGGCCACTGTAGAATCTATGCACTTATTACAATAGAGAAAGTCATTCATTTGATGACATTTGGTAAATCAGGGCACGATCTCCTTGATTAAGTGCTGTGACGATTTTTAATGGAAATCCTGATTCCTTTAATGAAACTAAACAAATAATACCTATAAAATTGCAGTTATTCTGAAGTCCGTTCCACAATTTAGCATTATTCCACTGACAAGAACTTTGCAGTGAAACCTCAATTTTACATACCCTGATTTAAAATTTTCTCTCATTTTATACTGCAATTTTGTGATACCACCAATATATAATACATAATACATTTCTCTAATTTTAAATTTTTCCAGTTGCACAGTACACTATTTTTCTGGTTCCCTGGAAAATGTAAAATGGGGGTTCTATAGTACATAGATGTCATCTCAGCAAAATAAAAACAAAGGAAAAAACTTGCCAAATCCAAAAAATGAAAAAAGAACAACACATAATGAAAACAAAAATTTAACAAGACCAACATTTGCAATATAAACCAATATGTAATAATTTGTGTCCATTCAGTTATAAAGTGGCAATCCAGATTAATGATGAACAGTTCTATCCTGTTTCGCTTCACTGGAAAATTTGCAAAACAATGAAAAATTTAAAAAAAAAATTTGTTGCGCATATTTTATCTCTCAACAATTTTTTTGGTCATGCATCATTTTTGTAGCAAACTACATTTGGGTCTATGGCCGTGTTTTAGTGGCACTTTGTTTCTGCTTTGCCAATAATAAATAAATAAATAAAAATTAGGAAGGCAAAATCCCATGTATTTTTTGCTCAGTATACTGTTACACACATGCCCTACATTGTTAGAGGACCTCCTATCCACCATGCTACAAATGCTTTTTCAATATTAAAAAAGGCTAGCTTGTTGCCAAAAGTATCAACTATAATTTATATGTTAATACTAGCTTACAAACACAGGCACAACTAATAATAAATCTGACCACCAACAGATAATATCTGGGTGCTTTGTATCCCACATTAACCTTTTAAATGCCACAGATCGTAGAATCTACGTTCTGTGGCAAAGGTACTTGAAATGCCACAGAACGTAGATTCTACGTTCTGCAGCATTTCCCTCCCTGCAGAAAGCGGTGCGCATTTAAAAGCTGCGCACCGCTTCTGTTCCGTGCAGAACCCCCTAGGCAACGAGCAAATAAGGTTATACTTACCGATCCGGTAAGCGATCGGTTTTGGGCAGCCAATAGGAGCAGTGGAGACGCAAGGAGCACAGTGATGACGTCTCCACTGCTCCCCCCATAAATTACAACCGGAAAACGCCGCCCCTTCCACTCCTGCTGCGCATCTGCTACAGTTGGAGCCCCCCTGCTGCCATTCTGCTGGTTTCCTGCCGAGTTGGTCGCTTTGATTGCCTGGATTCGACTGAGTGAGCTCAACTACACCTCTCTACACCCTTTATTTCTGTTTATTTCTGTTTATAACTGTCTAAAAAAAAATTTTTTTTTTTTTTTTCTTCTCTCTTTGGCCTTAGTACACTTTTGCACTAAAACACACTTACAGGCAACTTTGCCAAGCACACACTCACACTCACACTCACACTTACTCTTAC
Source organism: Xenopus laevis (assembly GCF_017654675.1). Lineage (NCBI taxonomy): Eukaryota > Metazoa > Chordata > Amphibia > Anura > Pipidae > Xenopus > Xenopus laevis. The sequence goes on along the minus strand of NC_054381.1, from coordinate 85,023,609 downwards.
TTTTTTCTCTATACTTTTTTCTTTTCTTTTTTTTCTTTGCTTTCTTTAGTAGTTTTTCTTTATTTGTTGTTCAAACTTTATTTCTGATCTTGTATTACAATTATTTGATTGCTTTTTACTGTTTTTTGCCATTTTATCATTGGTTTGTGTTTTTTATTGCTCTTATTGGTTTATTTCCCCTTTGCATTGTTCTTTACTGCTGGTTTAGTTCCCCTTTGCATTGTTCTTTACTACTGGTTTCCCTTTGCCGTAATACTGGTGGATCTATAGTTCAGACTACCGATTTCACCCCAAAAACTTAATTTTTATTGCTTTTGGTGATTTTATTAGTTTATTCTTTGCATTGTTCTTTACTGCTGGTTTCCCCTTTGCATTGTCCTTTACTGCTGATTTAGTTCCCTAGAAAAGTTTCCCTTTGCAGTGACGCTGGTGGATCTATAGTCCAGACCACTGATTTCACTCCAATAACTGTTCATTTTCATTGCTTTTGGTGATTTTTTTAGTTTATTCTTTGCATTGGTCTTTACTGCTGGTTTCCCCTTTGCATTGTCCTTTACTGCTGATTTAGTTCCCTAGAAAAGTTTCCCTTTGCAGTGACGCTGGTGGATCTATAGTCCAGACCACTGATTTCACTCCAATAACTGTTCATTTTCATTGCTTTTGGTGATTTTTTTACTTTATTCTTTGCATTGGTCTTTACTGCTGGTTTCCCCTTTGCATTGTCCTTTACTGCTGATTTAGTTCCCTAGAAAAGTTTCCCTTTGCAGTGACGCTGGTGGATCTATAGTCCAGACCACTGATTTCACTCCAATAACAGTAATTTTCATTGCTTTTGGTGATTTTTTTAGTTTATTCTTTGCATTGTCCTTTACTGCTGATTTAGTTCCCTAGAAAAGTTTCCCTTTGCAGTGACGCTGGTGGATCTATAGTTCTGACCACCAGTTTCACTCCAATAACAGTAATTTTGCTGCATCTTGTTGATTATATTCAGTTTTTCCCTTGCATTTTTTACTACTTGCTTAGCTCCCCAAAAAAGGTTTTCTTTGCAGGGACACTAGTGCATCTAGGACCCTTGACCACTGATTTCAGTGCAATAGTTGTTGTTTTATTGCTTTGGGTAGTGTTATTGCATTTTAGTGATTGTATTCAAGAGTTTTCTTTGCACTGTTCTTTATTGCTTGTTTAGTGCCCCTAAAAAACGTTCCCTTTGCTGTGACTTAGTTTTAGTGGTCTTATTCTGCTTGATTCAGCTGATTGTCCCAGAAATTTGCTGGCTTGTGTTTTTTTGTTTTGTTCTGGTGGTTTATATTAGCAGGGGTTAATTCTTGGTCATCTTGCTGGCTTGGTTTTTTTTTTTTATTCTGGTTGTTTATATTAGCAGGGGTTAATTCTTGGTCATCTTGCTGGCTTGGTTTTTTTTTTTTTATTCTGGTTGTTTATATTAGCAGGGGTTAATTCTTGGTCATCTTGCTGGCTTGGTTTTTTTTTTTTTTGTTCTGGTTGTTTATATTGGGAGGGGTTAACTTTTGGTCATCTTGCTAGCTTGTGTTTTTTTTTTTTTGTTCTGTTTGTTTGTATTAGCAGTGCTTGGTCATATTTTGCTGGCTTTTTATTATTCTCATATTTCAAGTAGGAGTAGTCTTGCTTTCTCATTTGTTTGACTGCCTATTGATTCATAGTTTTGCAATTGTCTGTATATTTCTGGCACAATGGCCAAACGGTTTTATACCGCTGAGGAAGCGGCTAGGTTTTGCATGGACTCCAGCTCAGAGGAATTCAGCGATTCAGATTCTGAGTATGTCCCATCTGATGCCTCTACTGAGGAATCAGAGGTAGGTGATAGCAGCACTATTAGCGCAGAGGCTAGTAGTGGCGGCACACTTACTGCTGACGAGTCAGAGGATGGTGGCAGTGTGCCAGATGCACCCATGGAGGTTGAAGAGGGTGAGGGTAGTGGTGATGCAGCAGTTGGAGCGCCTGTGTGGGGGCCTCCCTGTAATTATGCCCCAGAAATTCCCCCATTCACTGCAGTCGCGGGCGTCAAGGTGGACACCACTAACTTTCAAATCATAGATTTCTTCAATCAATTTATTACAGAGGCCATCCTACAGGACATGGTCCATTTTACAAATTTATACGCTGAGCAGTATCTTGCCAGCCACCCTTTACCAGGGTATTCAAGAGCCCATGCGTGGTATCCCACTAATGTCGGTGAAATCAAAAGATTCCTGGCATTCACATTGGCAATGGGACTCGTAGAACGTAACACCTTAGCCTCATACTGGGATACCACTACAGTCCTTTCCATCCCTCTTTTTTCAGCCGTTATGCCAAGAAACCGTTACCAAATTTTACTGCGGTTTCTTCACTTTAACGACAACGCAGCGGCTGTTCCCCCTAATGAGCCCGGTCACGACAGGCTTTACAAATTGAGGCCCCTTATAGATAGCCTGTCTCAGCGCTTCGCAGAGGTCTACACCCCCTCCCAAAATATTTGTGTGGACGAGTCCCTTTTGCTCTTCAAAGGGCGCCTTAGATTTCGCCAATACATCCCTAGTAAGCGGGCTCGCTATGGGATGAAATTTTACAAACTCTGCGAAAGCAGCACGGGCTATACTAGTTTTTTCATGTTCTATGAAGGAAAGGACTCTAATTTGGACCCCCCCCGGTTGTCCCCTTGATTTGACTGCCAGTGGTAAAATTGTCTGGGAGCTCATAACTCCACTGTTGGGCCGAGGTTACCACTTATACGTGGATAACTTTTACACGAGCATCCTCTTATTTAGGACCCTTTATTGCTTGGACACCCTTGCCTGTGGCACCGTTAGGCAAAACCGCAAAGGACTGCCTAAGGAACTGGTGGACAAGAAATTGAAACGTGGAGAAGTAAATGCTCTAAGAACCGATGAGCTCCTGGCCCTAAAATTTGCAGACACAAAAAATGTTTTTATGCTTACTACTATCCACAATGAGAGTGTAGTTGTCCAACACAGACGTGGCAGGCCCGCAAAATCAAAGCCACTCTGTTGTAAAGATTATAGTAAGCATATGGGTGGCGTCGATAAAACAGACCAAATTCAAACTTACTATGACGCCACCAGAAAAACCAGGGCCTGGTACAAAAAAGCAGCAATTTACATGATTCAAATGGCCCTCTATAATTCTTATGTCGTTTACAAGGCGGCAGTACCAGGCCCCAAATTGTCTTATTACAATTTTCTGCTGCAACTGCTCCCTGCCCTTTTGTTTGGAGATGTACAGGAGGTTCCAGATGTGCCTGGCAATGACAATGTTGCCCGAATGGTGGGTAAGCATTTCATTGCCCAAATTCCACCAACACCTAATAAAAGATATGCCCAGAGAGCTTGTAAGGTTTGTCGTTCCAGGGGTGTTAGAAAAGATGTGCGGTATTTTTGTCCCAAGTGTCCTAGCAAGCCTGCTTTGTGTTTCCAACCCTGTTTTGAGGTGTACCACACTGTGGTACACTACGAGAGGGCTTGAATTCTGTGTTGTGTTGGTAGGTTAGGGCTCTCTGGGTTTGTTGGTGGTAAAAGGATTTAGTAAATCTGTATAGTAAGCTTGGCATTCTCTGTTTAGGTGGTTAGGTGTGCTGGCAAAGTGATGCACTTTTTTTTTTGTGTTTTGTGCAGTGGTTTTTCAGATTCATGCACTTTTTTTTGTGTTTTGTGCAGTGGTTTTTCAGATTCATGCACTTTTTTTTTGTGTTTTGTGCAGTGGTTTTTCAGATTCATGCACTTTTTTTGTGTTTTGTGCAGTGGTTTTTCAGATTCATGCACTTTTTTTGTGTTTTGTGCAGTGGTTTTTCAGATTCATGCACTTTTTTTTTGTGTTTTGTGCAGTGGTTTTTCAGATTCATGCACTTTTTTTTTGTGTTTTGTGCAGTGGTTTTTCAGATTCATGCACTTTTTTTTTGTGTTTTGTGCAGTGTTTTTTCAGATTCAAGCCCCCCATTGAGATCTAACATTTCACGCTCTAGGTTTTTGTGCACACACTAGCAGTAATTGGTTAGGTGTGCTGTCAAAGTGAAGCTTTTTTTGTGCTGTCAAAGTGAAGCGTTTTTTGTGCAGGGGTTTTTTAGATTCAAGCCCCCAATTGAGATCATTTTGGCAGGTCCCTTCTTCATTTATAAATAGGTTATAGATATTGGTAATGAAAAAAAAAGTTTGACAAAATAAAAGTTGGCAGTTTTTTTTCTGTATAGTAATGATCTTTGATTTATGGTGTAGGATTTGGCACAGGGTGTGCAATTTTTTTGTGCTGTGTAGCAGTAAAAACAGTTTTGTGTGTATATAGGTTTGTTATTAGTCTATGCATTCAGCTTTTGTGTTGAGCTACGGTGCTTTAGGCCAGTTGTAGTGTTATGGATAGCATTTGTATTGCGCTGGTGCCATAGCGAACTGAGGTGCTGGTTGGTCGAGAGGGCGCACGATAGAACTTGTGGTGCGTGATGAATACGTGGGATGATGTGCATCTCTAATGCTGATGCCACAAGTCTTTTTTTTTACTGGCACCTCAAAAGCTCATCTATCAGCGCAGTTATCTATAGTTTTGTCTGTATTTCTGGGCAACATTTGCATTTGTTTTTGTAGATTTAGGCATCTCTGGATTTGTGGGTAGTATGTCTTCAGTTTTCTTGAATAGCAAAGGTTTTTGAGCACAGGGTGACCGAAACACTATGGTCTATCGTTTAGATTTGTTCTTAGTGTATGCATTCAGCATATTTTTCCTGATAAGTTGTGGTTGGAATAATCCATTTTTTTTGTACTTATAGCACAAAGTGAATATATAAGCAGTGTTTAGGTTAGACTAAGTTGCAGTGCTCTCTGAATACTAAGGGCTGGGACACACTGGGCGATTTGGGGAGATTTAGTCGCCTGGCGACTAATCGCCGCGACTTTTCTCCCCGAATGCCTCCCCTCGCTCTGCGCCTGGCTAAAATGAAAAATCGCCTGCGCTAATCACACGTGGCGATTCGTTTTCCGAAGTCGCCCGAAGTTTCCTGAGGCAACTTCGGGCGACTTCGGAAAATGAATCGCCGCGTGTGATTAGCGCAGGCGATTTTTCATTTTAGACAGGCGCATAGCGAAGGGAGGCATTCGGGGAGAAAAGTCGCGGCGATTAGTCGCCAGGCGACTAAATCTCCCCAAATCGCCCAGTGTGTCCCAGCCCTAATAGCACTTTGCCATACCTGTTACCAGTGGGGCACCAGCTTTCTACAAACTTCTGCTGCTGGGCATAATTTTATCTCCGCTGCTAATGCCCCAATCCTTATTGTTGCCACCTAAATTCCTAAACTTCTTAGGACACTTGCATAATTTATGGGCCAAATTTACTATGGATTTTGTTGGTAAATATATCTGCAAATGTGGTACAGATTTTGTCATTGCTGAAATAGTGTAGGAAGAAGCAAACAAATTGGTATTGTAACACCACAGGACAGATGAAACTCAAAGACGCTCCACTGAATCCAAAATGGTGAGTGAAATATGTTTTGGGGTTAATATGGGGTTAATATGGGGTAGTAGCAACCATATACAGATCCACAGAGTAGCCCCAAAATTCTCTAGGAGAATTCTTGGGGATAAATCTAACTTTGTACATTGTATTTTCCTTTATTTCAGACCAAAGCACAGAGTTTTACAATGGAATGCAACCACAATTCTCCACATAGTAAAGCAAGAATGGCATCTCTGAATAGTTGAAGGTGTTTATTTTCAAGAAATCTATAGTTTTTGGGGGTTATTTCATTGGTAAGGGACAGTTTAGGATGAAATATGGATACTTGCACATAAATTCACAGAACCAATATTAGACATTGTGCCTGTTTTGGGGTGTTTGGTGGCTGCGTATCTATGTCTATTTATACATATGGGGTATCATTTTATTCAGGGGAACGTGCAGATTGTTATTGAGCAGGTTTTTCTCAGTTGCCATGGAAACTTAGAGAAAAATATAACTTTTTATATCTTTTTTCCTTTATTTCAGACCAAATTGCTGACTTCTATGAATGACTGCAGCCACAATTCTCTGTGTAGAAAAGCAAGAATGGCATCTTTGAATAGCTGAAGAAGTGTACTTTTCGGATATATATGGTTTATGGGGGTTATTTTACAGGTAAGGGGCAGTTTATGATGAAAAAACTTGAGAACTGTACATAAATTTGCAGCCCCAATATTACGCATTGTGCCTGTTTTGGGGTGTTTGGGGGCTGTGTCTCTATGTGTATCCATACATATGGGGTATTGTTCTATTCAGGGGAACTTGCAGATTGTTGTTGAGCAGGTTTTTGTTAGTTGCCATGGAAACTTTGGGAGAAATCTAACTTTGGAACTCTTTTTTCCTTTATTTCAGACCAAATCGCTGACTTCTAAGAATGACTGCGGCCACAATTCTCTGTGTAGAAAAGCAAGAATGGCATCTTTGAATAGCTGAAGAAGTGTACTTTTCGGATATATAAGGTTTGTGGGGGTTATTTCACAGTTTGGGGGTGTTTAGACTGAAAAACTGCAAGTAGTACACATAGAGCGCAGCCCCCAGATTTTCAACTGCAATTGCCCTTATGCGTTGCTCCTGTTTTGGGGTGTTTGGTGGCTGCGTCTCTATGTGTATCCATACATATGGGGTATTGTTCTATTCAGGGGAACTTGCAGATTGTTGTTGAGCAGGTTTTTGTTAGTTGTCATGGAAACTTTGGGAGAAATCTAACTTTGGAACTCTTTTTTCCTTTGTTTTAGACCAAATTGCTGATTTCTAAGAATGACTGCGGCCACAATTCTCCGTGTAGAAAAGCAAGAATGGCATCTTTGAATAGCTGAAGAAGTGTACTTTTCGGGCATATAAGGTTTGTGGGGGTTATTTCACAGTTTGGGGGGTGTTTAGACTGAAAAACTGCAAGTAGTACACATAGAGCGCAGCCCCCAGATTTTCAACTGCAATTGCCCTTATGCGTTGCTCCTGTTTTGGGGTGTTTGGTGGCTGCGTCTCTATGTGTATCCATACATATGGGGTATTGTTCTATTCAGGGGAACTTGCAGATTGTTGTTGAGCAGGTTTTTGTTAGTTGCCATGGAAACTTTGGGAGAAATCTAACTTTGGAACTCTTTTTTCCTTTGTTTTTGACCAAATTGCTGACTTCTAAGAATGACTGCGGCCACAATTCTCCGTGTAGAAAAGCAAGAATGGCATCTTTGAATAGCTGAAGAAGTGTACTTTTCGGGCATATAAGGTTTGTGGGGGTTATTTCACAGTTTGGGGGGTGTTTAGACTGAAAAACTGCAAGTAGTACACATAGAGCGCAGCCCCCAGATTTTCAACTGCAATTGCCCTTATGCGTTGCTCCTGTTTTGGGGTGTTTGGTGGCTGCGTCTCTATGTGTATCCATACATATGGGGTATTGTTCTATTCAGGGGAACTTGCAGATTGTTGTTGAGCAGGTTTTTGTTAGTTGCCATGGAAACTTTGGGAGAAATCTAACTTTGGAACTCTTTTTTCCTTTGTTTTAGACCAAATTGCTGAATTCTAAGAATGACTGCGGCCACAATTCTCCGTGTAGAAAAGCTAGAATGGCATCTTTGAATAGCTGAAGAAGTGTACTTTTCGGGCATATAAGGTTTGTGGGGGTTATTTCACAGTTTGGGGGGTGTTTAGACTGAAAAACTGCAAGTAGTACACATAGAGCGCAGCCCCCAGATTTTCAACTGCAATTGCCCTTATGCGTTGCTCCTGTTTTGGGGTGTTTGGTGGCTGCGTCTCTATGTGTATCCATACATATGGGGTATTGTTCTATTCAGGGGAACTTGCAGATTGTTGTTGAGCAGGTTTTTGTTAGTTGCCATGGAAACTTTGGGAGAAATCTAACTTTGGAACTCTTTTTTCCTTTTTTTTAGACCAAATTGCTGACTTCTAAGAATGACTGCGGCCACAATTCTCTGTGTAGAAAAGCAAGAATGGCATCTTTGAATAGCTGAAGAAGTGTACTTTTCGGGCATATAAGGTTTGTGGGGGTTATTTCACAGTTTGGGGGGTGTTTAGACTGAAAAACTGCAAGTAGTACACATAGAGCGCAGCCCCCAGATTTTCAACTGCAATTGCCCTTATGCGTTGCTCCTGTTTTGGGGTGTTTGGTGGCTGCGTCTCTATGTGTATCCATACATATGGGGTATTGTTATATTCAGGGGAACTTGCAGATTGTTGTTGAGCAGGTTTTTGTTAGTTGCCATGGAAACTTTGGGAGAAATCTAACTTTGGAACTCTTTTTTCCTTTGTTTTAGACCAAATTGCTGACTTCTAAGAATGACTGCGGCCACAATTCTCCGTGTAGAAAAGCTAGAATGGCATCTTTGAATAGCTGAAGAAGTGTACTTTTCGGGCATATAAGGTTTGTGGGGGTTATTTCACAGTTTGGGGGGTGTTTAGACTGAAAAACTGCAAGTAGTACACATAGAGCGCAGCCCCCAGATTTTCAACTGCAATTGCCCTTATGCGTTGCTCCTGTTTTGGGGTGTTTGGTGGCTGCGTCTCTATGTGTATCCATACATATGGGGTATTGTTCTATTCAGGGGAACTTGCAGATTGTTGTTGAGCAGGTTTTTGTTAGTTGCCATGGAAACTTTGGGAGAAATCTAACTTTGGAACTCTTTTTTCCTTTTTTTTAGACCAAATTGCTGACTTCTAAGAATGACTGCGACCACAATTCTCCGTGTAGAAAAGCAAGAATGGCATCTTTGAATAGCTGAAGAAGTGTACTTTTCGGACATATAAGGTTTGTGGGGGTTATTTCACAGTTTGGGGGGTGTTTAGACTGAAAAACTGCAAGTAGTACACATAGAGCGCAGCCCCCAGATTTTCAACTGCAATTGCCCTTATGCGTTGCTCCTGTTTTGGGGTGTTTGGTGGCTGCGTCTCTATGTGTATCCATACATATGGGGTATTGTTCTATTCAGGGGAACTTGCAGATTGTTGTTGAGCAGGTTTTTGTTAGTTGCCATGGAAACTTTGGGAGAAATCTAACTTTGGAACTCTTTTTTCCTTTTTTTTAGACCAAATTGCTGACTTCTAAGAATGACTGCGGCCACAATTCTCCATGTAGAAAAGCAAGAATGGCATCTTTGAATAGCTGAAGAAGTGTACTTTTCGGGCATATAAGGTTTGTGGGGGTTATTTCACAGTTTGGGGGGTGTTTAGACTGAAAAACTGCAAGTAGTACACATAGAGCGCAGCCCCCAGATTTTCAACTGCAATTGCCCTTATGCGTTGCTCCTGTTTTGGGGTGTTTGGTGGCTGCGTCTCTATGTGTATCCATACATATGGGGTATTGTTCTATTCAGGGGAACTTGCAGATTGTTGTTGAGCAGGTTTTTGTTAGTTGCCATGGAAACTTTGGGAGAAATCTAACTTTGGAACTCTCTTTTCCTTTTTTTTAGACCAAATTGCTGACTTCTAAGAATGACTGCGGCCACAATTCTCCGTGTAGAAAAGCAAGAATGGCATCTTTGAATAGCTGAAGAAGTGTACTTTTCGGACATATAAGGTTTGTGGGGGTTATTTCACAGTTTGGGGGGTGTTTAGACTGAAAAACTGCAAGTAGTACACATAGAGCGCAGCCCCCAGATTTTCAACTGCAATTGCCCTTATGCGTTGCTCCTGTTTTGGGGTGTTTGGTGGCTGCGTCTCTATGTGTATCCATACATATGAGGTATTGTTCTATTCAGGGGAACTTGCAGATTGTTGTTGAGCAGGTTTTTGTTAGTTGCCATGGAAACTTTGGGAGAAATCTAACTTTGGAACTCTTTTTTCCTTTATTTCAGACCAAATTGCTGACTTCTAAGAATGACTGCGGCCACAATTCTCCGTGTAGAAAAGCAAGAATGGCATCTTTGAATAGCTGAAGAAGTGTACTTTTCGGGCATATAAGGTTTGTGGGGGTTATTTCACAGTTTGGGGGGTGTTTAGACTGAAAAACTGCAAGTAGGACACATAGAGCGCAGCCCCCAGATTTTCAACTGCAATTGGCCTTATGCGTTGCTCCTGTTTTGGGGTGTTTGGTGGCTGCGTCTCTATGTGTATCCATACATATGGGGTATTGTCCTATTCAGGGGAACTTGCAGATTGTTGTTGAGCAGGTTTTTGTTAGTTGCCATGGAAACTTTGGGAGAAATCTAACTTTGGAACTCTTTTTTCCTTTATTTCAGACCAAATCGCTGACTTCTAAGAATGACTGCGGCCACAATTCTCTGTGTAGAAAAGCCAGAATGGCATCTTTGAATACCTGAAGAAGTGTACTTTTCGGACATATAAGGTTTGTGGGGGTTATTTCACAGTTTGGGGGGTGTTTAGACTGAAAAACTGCAAGTAGTACACATAGAGCGCAGCCCCCAGATTTTCAACTGCAATTGGCCTTATGCGTTGCTCCTGTTTTGGGGTGTTTGGTGGCTGCGTCTCTATGTGTATCCATACATATGGGGTATTGTTCTATTCAGGGGAACTTGCAGATTGTTGTTGAGCAGGTTTTTGTTAGTTGCCATGGAAACTGTGGGAGAAATCTAACTTTGGAACTCTTTTTTCCTTTATTTTAGACCAAATCGCTGACTTCTAAGAATGACTGCGGCCACAATTCTCCGTGTAGAAAAGCAAGAATGGCATCTTTGAATAGCTGAAGAAGTGTACTTTTCGGACATATAAGGTTTGTGGGGGTTATTTCACAGTTTGGGGGGTGTTTAGACTGAAAAACTGCAAGTAGTACACATAGAGCGCAGCCCCCAGATTTTCAACTGCAATTGCCCTTATGCGTTGCTCCTGTTTTGGGGTGTTTGGTGGCTGCGTCTCTATGTGTATCCATACATATGGGGTATTGTTCTATTCAGGGGAACTTGCAGATTGTTGTTGAGCAGGTTTTTGTTAGTTGCCATGGAAACTGTGGGAGAAATCTAACTTTGGAACTCTTTTTTCCTTTATTTTAGACCAAATCGCTGACTTCTAAGAATGACTGCGGCCACAATTCTCCGTGTAGAAAAGCAAGAATGGCATCTTTGAATAGCTGAAGAAGTGTACTTTTCGGGCATATAAGGTTTGTGGGGGTTATTTCACAGTTTGGGGGGTGTTTAGACTGAAAAACTGCAAGTAGTACACATAGAGCGCAGCCCCCAGATTTTCAACTGCAATTGCCCTTATGCGTTGCTCCTGTTTTGGGGTGTTTGGTGGCTGCGTCTCTATGTGTATCCATACATATGGGGTATCATTTTGTTCAGGAGAAGTTTGTCTTTCAAATTGTCTGTAATTATAGCATTTATAACGGTGTTATTTTGTCAGATTTACATTTATTCCTGCGTCTAAGTTAGCATTTTAGAAAAAATCTAAAAATGTAACAAAAAAGCTCTAAATATCACAACGCACTGGTAAAATGTATTTGAATTTTGAGTGAAAACTACAGCACCCCTAGAAACCTGAAGGTCTGTAGTTTCTAAAAATACCAAACTTGAAGGGATAATTTAGATTTACATATAAGTTATGCTGCATCAACTGTCACGTGTGCTTATCCAATTTGTTCTGGTGTAAAATTCTACAAAATGCTGTTTTAGTTTGGGGGTTACTCCTGGACAAAAAAAGTGGGTTACTGATACATATTGGGTATCGTTGGACTTGGCAGGATTAGGGCTTTTACAAACACAAAAAAAACTCATGTAAAATTAACTTTTCTGTGGAAAAAAAACTCAAGATATACATAATTTTTTAACAATTTTATTTTTTTTTTACATATTTCACCCAAAATTCACATTAAATCCCCAGAAAAGTAGCAAAATTCCGCTTGCACGTCAAAGCCCATTTTAAATGAAAAAAACAATATATAATTTTCCTAGTTTCATGGAGGTTTTTCTACAATAAAACCTTGTTAAACTGAACAAGTACAAAATGCTTAAAAACGGCTGGCATTTCGCGTAACCAAAATGGGAAATTCTGCTGGCACTTAAAGGGTTAAAATGAATAAACCATATATTTATGCGTATTTCCTTATATAGACTGTGGAATGGCTCGCCTCCATTGGTTAATGTTGAAGGAGAGGGGAAGGATAAAATGAATTATGTGTTTTTTGCACGCACCTTGTTTTTTTGTTGTGCATAGCTAAATGAGCTGCATAGTACATTTTTGATGCAGTTTTGTGAAAATTTTCACCCTCGTTGAAACACAGAAGTTTGAGAAGAATCTGTACATGAAGAAATGTTTTGCTCATCACTAATCCAGATTCCTCCATGAAATATAGTGACTTAACAGCTTGCAAGTATAGAAAAGCTGAACTCCTTGACCAACCCCTTGTAGACCTCACAATTGCCAAGTATTCCATTTTTAAGTATTCCCTTTTTATTACTGTTATAATATTAGTGATCATTCAGAACATCAACAAAAGCACCAAATTATTCCTACACAATAATAGATTTGAGTTGTTTTGTGTAGATAAATATATTACACAATTTACAGTTAATTATCCTGGTATTTCATAATTCAAAACAGAATAGTCAATTTACATTTAGTAATCTCCTCCATGAATCCAGTTGCATGAAAGTACTTAACTTATTTAAAGTTAGCATGGTAGTTCACTGATGCTGCCATAGCTATTGCATAATATTCATAGGTTTTCTGCTATGCATTGATCCTATAAGATATATAGTTGATGAACTTTAATCAACCCATCAGTCAGTAGCTTTAAAAAAAAAAAAAAAAAAACTCAACTGAAACCCTAACCACCAAAAAACCTTGCTCCACAGTGGAACTGAATACCAATATGAAACTTGTCTACTTCTGAACAATTTGAATCTTCATAGATGAGAAATTTGCAAAAATCAAGAATCACAAAGAAAGCCAGTCAAAAGTTAAAGAGGCCTAATAAGGTCACCTGGATATAACAGAAAAGGTATTAAGGTGTTGTACTGTGTTAACCCCACTAAAAGACTTTCTGACAAACACTGTGCCAATGGATGAACTCCCACAGGTTAAACATCAAAGATAGCAACACAGATGCCCCAGTGGCAGCGCACTTCAGCAGCAATAACTACGGCATCAAAGATCTTTGTGCCACAATATTAATGGGTAACTTCAGGACACAACAAGAACGCAAGGAGTGAAAAAAAAAACTAGAAAAACATAGATAAACAGGGCCGGAACTAGTGGTAGGCAGATGAGGCACCTGCCTAGGGCACAATGATAGGGGTGTGCTAGGCAGGTACTTCTTAAATTGTCTTCTGCCTACCCCTATTCCATTTTTACATCCCTCTTTGGTTGTTGCCTCCACCCCTCTTTTCCCCCTTCCCTCCATCACTTCCACATCCCCTCCCCTCCATCAATCCCACCTCCCCTCAGTTGCTTTCCCACCTCCGTCCCCCATCCTGCCGGCTGCGCAAAAGAGACGTGAGTGTGGTGGTGGCCAGCCGGGTTGCCTGCAGCAACTGTATAGTTAAGTTGCCATGAGTTAGGAAATGTAGGGGGGAAGGAGGGGAGCACCAAAAAATTTTTCGATCTTTTTCTGCCTATCACCCATAATATAGAAAAAACGCGAGCGTTTTTTGGGACTTAGAAAATTTTTTTACTTTTTTTGAAGAAATCCCTATCTACTCTATTGCGCTTCGCCTGGTCTGAGGTGGCGAAGGAAGTCTAGCATAAAAGGTAGCGTTCAGAACAATGCGCACGTTAGTGAATTTGCGTAGTTACGTCGCCAGACGTAAGGGTGCGAAGTTACACTAGTGAAGTTACGTCAGCGTACGTTAGTGAATTTGCGAAGTAACGAAAATGGGCAACGCTAGCGAATAGACGCTTGCGTTAGGCGCTTCGGCGCATAGTGAATTTGCCCCATAGTTTCTTCTGCTACTTTCAAGAATTGCCAAATAAATTGGAGAGAGAGAAAAGTTTGTTCCCTCTAATTACCCTATATGTTTCACTCGTAAATGTGTAATTACACTTGTAATTTCTCATGTTGCTGTTTAAATCTTTTGGGACACAGCATGGAATGCCTCTCTGAGAGTGTCCCTGCCCTAAACTTTGTGGTTAAGTAGAAGACGCTAAATATAACTTGGCTCAGGGTAGAGAATGCCACTGAGAGCCCAGCAAATTATGGAAAAAAATTGTAACCTTTGTAAACCCCCACCCTACTCTGTCTTGGTATTTATAAAAGTCTTCCAGTTCAGTTTCATTTAATGTAACATCTATAACCCTAAGACAAAGATGTGTCATACTATTGTAACCAGGGCTGGTCCTATCAAATGTGGGGCCCAATTGGGACCATGTTGGCGGGGCCCCTAGACAAAGTGTTGCTGACGACTGACACACCAAGTATTTAGGAAAATAAGGGCATACAGGCACAAAATCTCAAAGTTGGGGGAAGGCCAGGCAGCATCATGTGCTGGGGGAAATATTATCTGTGCTGCCCTCTGGTGCGGGGCCCACAGAGGTGCGTGGCCCTATTGGGCCCAATTGGTCCAATAGGCCTAAGGCCGGCCCTGATTGTAACCGAAATATGTCTTAAAAAGGCAAATAAGGAGAAAGGAAGGGGCCGATCTGCACTCAAACGGATTAAAAGACATATGTTTTCATCTAGACAGATATAGTAACTATGAAAGTCCTTCAAAAAACGTTATACTCGAAGCAATAAAATGTTTGCTGACAAAAATTTTTTCTCTTTGATAATCAATATTACCTACAGAAACAAGGCACAGTGATGGGAGCAAAATTTGTCCCATCCTATGCCAATTTGTATATGGGATGGTGGGAATAAATGTGTATATATGGAGATTATAACCCATTCAGAAAATGTATTCACTCTTATGGACGCTATATTGACGATTTGCTTTTTATCTGGTAGAGTGATCTAAAAACCTTTAAAGAATTCATAAAAGAGTACATCAACTCAAACGATTTAAACCTTAGCTTTACACATAATTACCAGGACACCAAGATTAATTTTCTAGACATTAGCTTATCAAGTGAAGGTACTAAAGTGACTACTTCTTTATACCGTAAAGAATGTGCAGTCAACAATTTATTATGAGCCACTTCCTAACATCCTAAACATTTAATAAGAAAAATACCAATAGACCAATTCCTACGCCTTAGGAGACTATGGGGCAAATTCACTAAGATTTGTAGTTGCGCCAGGAGTAACTTGGCCGCACTTCGCCACACTTCACCAGGCGTAGTTTCGCTAGCGCTCCGCAAATTCCGAAGTTGCGCTCAGGGGTAGCGTAAGTTTGCAAAGTTGCGCTAGCGTTGATTCGCTAAGCGAAGCAAAGTTACGCTATCGATGGTTAATTTGCATACGGTGCCAAATTCAAATTTCAATGGAGGAATATGTAGCAGCACTACAAATGCCTGAGAAACCTTCAAAACATCAAATAAAATTTTTATTTTGCCCTACACATGTGCCCACTGTATAGTTAAGTTGCCATGAGTTAGGAAATGTAGGGGGGAAGGAGGGGAGCCCCAAAAAAAAAATTCGATCCTTTTCAGCCTATCACCCATAATATAGAAAAAACGCAAGCGTTTTTTGGGACTTAGAAAAAATTTGAACTTTTTTTGAAGCAATCCCTATCTACTCTATTGCGCTTCGCCTGGTCTGAGGTGGCGAAGGAAGTCTAGCTTAAAAGGTAGCGTTCAGTACACTGCGCGCATTAGTGAATTTGCGTAGTTACGTCCGTTGCGCAAATTCACCAGGCGTAAGGGTGCGAAGTAACACTAGCGAATGTACGCCAGCGTTCGTTAGTGAATTTGCAAAGTAACGAAAATGACCAACGCTAGCGAATTGACGCTAGCGTTAGGCGCTTCGGTGCTTAGTGAATTTGCCCCCATGTTCTAATTTTTGTACTTTTGTTTCAGAAGCATGTAATTTAAGAACAGATTATTACTTAGGGGATACAATATGAGTTTACTGATAGAAGCTATTAAAAAGGCACTCATGACCCCAAGACATGCTCTTTTCCAAAAACAAACACCCACATTTCGAGGTACCTCAAAGCTAGTATTAACCATAGACAAACCTTTATGCATATTTACTTACAGCCCACAGTTTCCCATGATTAAATGCATAACAGAGAAAAATGTTTCCATTTTGAAAACAGATGACAAACTTAATAAAATTCTAAACTCTGGTTGTAATTTCGTTACTAGAAAAGGTCTCACTCTAAATAATATGCTTTCCCCAAGTATGGTGAATTCCAAGAAAGAATCACATACTACCTGTCAAAAGGGACAAAAGGGAACTTTAAATGCGGAGAAAGGAGATGTGTGGTATGTCCATATATAAAAAAGAGTCATACCTTTGCAGACAATTCAAACAGTAAAATTCATAAAATCAAACAATACATTAATTGTAACACAAAAAAACGTGATATAGCTAATCATATGTCTGAAATGTCAGTGTCAATACCATAGGCGGAGGGTGAATTTTTTCTTTGGGAAGGCTAGAGTTGCCCATACACTAGACTTCTAATATCTAATAGCAGATGTAGCAGATAAATATAACACCCTTTCTTCCTGTAGCTCCCTCTAATTTCAGTGGAGACCATGCAGAAGTGCAGATAGGAGTCCTTTTTTAAATTTACAGGGCGTAAAACCATTGACACCTTCACATTGTTTGATGTGAAAAGCAATGGGCATTGATACCACAGGCACATTACATACAGAGAGAGAAACATAGGCATATTGCATAAAATTGTGACAGTGGGTACTAACATGTCAGGCACATTAAATAATATTAGGGTTAGGATGCATCATTTTTGGATAAACTGGCAGTTATATTTATAAAGACCCCCAAGACAGGATAAATGCAAAACTCATACTGTAGCAGAATAAATTAAGTGCTAATTTCACATATAATGCCCTCACACAAAGATTTTATGTGTGATCATATGCACATGATCACTGAAATACAATATAGGGTATGTTTCCTGACATAAATGTACAAATATATTCCTCTTTCCTTGCTTCCTATTGGTCTTTTTTTGTTGCATTTTGGCCTCACTCCTTCTAGTTCCTTTTCTCTACAGCAGTGCTGTCCAACTTCTGTGGTACCCAGACTTATGTTCCACAGACAGAGCAGGGTACATACAGGCAGAGTATGGATACACAGGCAGAGTATGTCACACACAGGCAGAGTATGTCACATGCAGGCAGAGTATGTCACACGCAGGCAGAGTATGTCACACATAGGGAGAGTATGTCACACACAGGTGGAGTATGGCACACACAGAGAGCAGTTTGTATAAAGTGTTAACAGGTGAACAATGTGAGCAGTTTCAGTCTGGGTCTCAGGTGTGAACAGTACAGGCCTTTATATGTGAACAATAGAGGTGTCACAAGTGTGAACAATGCAGGAGGATCACAGTTGTGAACAATACAGGGGATTAGTCTGAATGTGAGGAATAACATTCAGACATTGAGTTAATTTTTAGTATGATATAGGCAGTGCTATGCTGAGACATTTGCACTAGGTTTTAATTTTGTATTATGTGTTTTTTGAGTTATTTAGCTTTTTATTCAGCAGCTCTCCAGTTTGCAATTTCAGCAATCTGGTTACTAGGGTCCTAATTACCCTAGCAACCAATCATTGATTTCAAAAAGAGATTGGAGTATGAATAGGAGAGGCCTGAATAGAAAGATGAGTAATAGAAAGCAGCAATAACAATAAATGTGAAGCATTCCAGGACATTAATTTTGGATGGAGTCACTGACCCCCTATTTGAAAGCTGGAAAGAAGAAGAAGGGAAATTAATAAAAAAAAATAAACAATAAAAACCAATTGAAAAGTTGCTTGGAATTGGCCATCCTATAGCATACCAAAAGTTAACTTAAAGGTGAACCACCTTTATTTAATGCGCCTTCTTTCTTGTTACCTTCAGCCCTGTGTTTTAACCCTTTTAGTTAAATGTGTTTCCCAGCCTCGCAGTGTCATAAGGACTCCCCCTGAACAAACACAAAATGAACAAAACACAGAAAATAATAAGGAAAAACTACATGTGTTAACACCAACCCGAAAAGCACAATTTTGTTTTTCAGGTGAAAGGGTTAATGTGAGACTGAGACAAGGGTGAGTGAGGTATGATTGATGCTATAGCAGTTTAATTTCAGGTAGTAAAGCAGTTGATTTAAATTGACCTCAGCCCTCAAAAAAACTGTACAGTACCTGTGTATGAGGGGACAAATCTGCTGGAAATATTCAGAGGAGGTGATAAAAGCGGGTAAAGTTGACAAATGTTTCTTAACTGCAGTGCCTTCTCTTTTGCTGTGACTTTGGTTTGTAGTGTTTCCTCAGGCACGCCTACTTCTGTTTGCTTAAGGTGGCCATAGACACACAGATCCTATCATACGAATCGAGGATTCGTACGATTTTCGGATCGTGTATGGCATGTGCCGACATCTTTCGTCCGGCGGAGATCGGTCGTTTGGTCGATCGGTCAGGTTTGATTTTGACCCGACCGATCCCGCCGGAACCCAGGGCACATCGTAATCGGATCGTTCGGCCATGCGGCCGAACAGTCAGATTACACCCGATATAGCCATGTTTGTTAATGGCATATCGGGGAAAGATCCGCTCGTTTGGCGATGTTGCCAAACGAGCAGATCTTTGCATCTATGGCCACCTTTACTGGTACATTTTACAGTCTGTAAGAAGATCGGTGCTCTGATTGGAGAAGCTTCAAGGCAAAAGCTCATATCAGAGTGCTGCTGGTTTTTATAGCAACCGAGCTTGTCAGCAAGAACTGAGTTTTCTCCCTGTGTTTAACTAGGGACATTCAGTAAGAGAAACTTTCTTTTTTCTTTTCTTTGAGATGTTAGGCAGGTTTGGGGAGGCTTAGCCTCCCCGAGCCTTAATGAAAATCCGCCTATGGTCAATACGAAGGCAAAACCTCACGTAAATTGAAAGAAAGAATTCGAGAACATATATCTGACATTAAAACTAAAAGAGAAACTAATGTTTCATTTAAACCCCATTTTGGCGCTTAAAACTCCATCTTGTGACGTCATTGAGTCCCATATACGTGAACGAGTGATCGAGTGTATATTCAAATGTTAATGTATTCACCATGCGTCATGTAGCAAGTGTTATCCAATTAACCCAGCATATATTCAGTGTGATGAGATATGTTGATACAGTGCCAAACGTATAGTCACAGCTGTGTGACAATCGGTGCTGACAGCGTGAGAAGGTGACAGGTGCAGGTTAAAAAGAATACTTACCCTGAGGTCACATATGCAGCCATAGGATGGTGATCGCCCTTGTATCGCCCTCCTTTACGGTGACGTTCCCACAAAAAGCGCCGGCAAACCATAATCGCATCTGTGGCTGTGACGTGCGCTCAGCGTCCAACCACTCGTACCTACTCCGTGTCATATTGGTTACCGGATCATAAGCCCCACCTCGGTGTCAGTGCAGATCATCTGCTGTTGGTGCGCTTCACAATGCGACCATTAACCCCTGGCTCCTCACTGCTAGTCCTGCGCCTTAACCCCCCTTTTTTTTGGCTGAGGTGCTAGAGGCAAGGTGCCGTAATAAAACTCACCCTGCTCGCACTCTTTGCTCATCACCTTTCTGACCCATAGCATTAGGTCGGGGAGAGGCTTGTAGCAGTAGGAGATTGGAGGAGAGATCTGTTTTGCCTTTGATCGCACTGATCGCACTGTAACCTGACACATAGGGATTTTGAGCATTAAATCTAGTCAATCGCCAATCCTTCCGTGGGTCATTCAGCTTAGTGGGTTTGTCTTTCCGTCTAGGGCCTGGCTTCAATCCCTGCTGTCATAGTGCCTCAGGGCATCGCGTGTCACAGTAGACAACAACATAGAAACACCTGTATGGGCATATATTTAAATCGAAACATAATAGCATTAACAAGCATGAGACTTATGCAACAAAGTGTGCTACTTGTAGTCTTCATAGCAGGAGATATGCATTGATACATTGATCTGTAATTCCACAGACCATTGAAAGGGCAGCTGTCTGTATGTAAAAAAATTATTTGACACAGTCATAAGACATAAACAGTACATACTAATCAGTAGAAGTATTGATAGGAGATTTGATTTGATATCTATACACAATAGAGACTATTGTGATTCTCTGCAGTAATTATAAAAAAAATAATCCCTGTTCAGATAGTCCCCAATTTTGTTAGAGAACGAGACCAGAAAAGTCTAATGTTAGCGAAAAAAACAAACAAATGTTTTAGAAAAACTGAGACATCGGTAGAGTCTCATTTAGTCCCTTAGGTACCAAAGTGTCCAATATAAAGATCCACTTACTCTCCCTTTGTACTAATAAAAGATCCCTATTTCCCCCTCTTCTAGGAGCTGGCACATGATCAATTATCATATGTCTAAACTGTGGGAGGGTGTGTTTCATATTAAGCCAATGTCTTGATACCGGTTGGTCTGATCTTCCAGTGGCCAGAGCGCTCCTGATTGCGCTACAGTGGTTGTTCATTCGCTCACGATAGGTCGTGGACGCTTTTCCTACGTAGTCTAGGCCACACGGGCACCAAGCCATATATACCACATGGTCGGAGGTACATGTCACTCTGTGATGGATTTTGTACTTCATCCCTGTTCTCAGGTGTGTAAAGTGGGTGCCTTGTAACATACCCCCACATGTCAGGCAGTTAGCGCATTTGTAACATCCTGGTTTCAGGGGTCTGTCAAGCCAAGTGTGAGACTTTTTGGAGTCCTTAGTGAGGTCTTTCACCACTAGCATATCACTTAGATTACGTCCCCTCCTGTAAGCAACAAGTGGTTCCCTTTTGCCAAAAAATGGTAGACTGGTGTCAGTACTGATGATCTCCCATCGGTCCTTCAAAGCTTTTTTCACCTGGAGGCTTGTGTCTGTCTGGTCTGTTAGAAAAATAGAGTCTGGCCTTTTCTTTGCAGGGGTCCGCTTGTTTTTGATTAGATCTGCTTGGGTATATGAGCGTGCTCTTTCCAACTGGTCCCTGATAAGTTTATCTGGGTAACCCCTAGAGGCAAATTGTTTGGCCAGAGTGTCAAGTTGTGTTTCAGCTGTGTCCCTACTGGAATTATTCCTGATTACTCTCAGGAATTGGGAATATAGGACCCCCCGAGACATATGGGGTGGATGGTGAAATTGTGCTTGTATTAAGCTATTCCTATCCGTGGGTTTTTTATATAAAGTAGTAACCACAGTGCCATCTCTTAGGAAAATACTCACATCTAGATAATCTATCTTGTGTCTGTCGTAGGTCATTGTAAGTTTGATGGGTGAATCTATACTGTTCAAACTGCTGCGGAACTCCCTCAGTTCGTCTTCCGTACCATCCCAAACTAACAGTAAATCGTCAATATAGCGCTTATAGAAAATAATCCTACCTCTACCCAATGGGAGAAGATGTTGTGTTTCATACTGATGCATGAAAAGATTGGCGAAGGAGGGAGCTACATTAGAGCCCATCGCGGTCCCAGAGATTTGTAAGAAAAAAGCATCTTTGAACGTAAAATAATTGTGGGACAGTATCAAGTCAAGTAAAGTTATTAAAAACTCAATGGGTGGGGATCCCTGGTGGGCACCTGTTAGTGCTTCCCTGCACGCAGCTATACCCATCCCGTGCGGTATGACAGTGTAAAGGCTAGATACATCCATTGTCACTAGCAGGCATTCAGGTGAAATGTTTAATTCTTCTAATAAAGATATATATATATATAGTCCTTGTGTTTTCTCCGCACTCCAAAAAAGACAAATGACCCAGGTGCTACCCGCAATAGAGTAAATAAATATAGAGACGAATGGGTGCACACCAGGAACGTTTAAGACAAAATTTCTTTAAAAATTAAACATACTTTATTAGGATACTTAAAAACAGGCAACGTTTTGGTCTCCTTCTCAGACCATTATCAAGACCCGAATTGTCATAGGGAATTAGCTTAATAAAGATAAAATGCATAAGCACTCACCCAATCACGTGTGTTGAGACAGATCATGTGACAGAAACCCAATCACCTGAATAGCCCAAACATGTGAAAACGAAAAAGGAGAAAACCTGAACCAAAGGTAGACAGGAAGCAGAAAGAAACATAGTTTAAAACCATGCATAAAACAATGTATCAAAAAGACCACTGATAAGCAGAGAAATTGTAACAACAGATCAAGTTACATGTACACAAATATAAATAAGTTTCAAAGAACAACCCACAATTACAGAGATATGATGTTACCCCAGCTAGATTATATTGCACATTATAATACTTCACCTTTGATTCAAAAAGCACATAAAGGAACAGTGTTCATTTAACCCTAAAGGGGCACAGGTTTAAGAATAGTCGTAATACATGAGGTAGTTGAATAATGGAAGGTTCAATCAAAGATGTAGCAGACACAGAATACGTGGCACCACTGAAAGAATAGCAAGGGGAGTTGAATTATACACCTTCCAGGTTGTCAGTACCTCATGTGGTCTAGATCCCTACAATAGACATGGACATGGATAGAACAATAACCTGTTTCCCTTGTCAGTACAGTGGTCCCTTCACTACAGGCAAGCAGGGCTGGTGGAGAGCTACTCCCCTCCTCCTTGACGGAGCTTAGAGCTGCTGTTGCTAGCTAATGCTTACTGACTCAATCTCCTATAACAGTGTCTATCCTGCACACTAGCTAACCTCATTCACCGACAACCGAAGGGGTTGTCCCTTTAGGGATTACATACTACATACATACATACATACTACATACAGTTTGCAGTTTTTGCTTATTCGGTTAGCTAATAAAAGGTATCACCTAAACCCAGCAGAAAAGGTGACATGGTAGCAATGAAAGGCTGAAATTAAAAAAAAAAAATGGGTTGCAATAAGGAACCCCTAGCAGAGATAACAGGAGGAAGCACAGGGTTTTGTGAACTATTTTTGCACTAAAAAGTGATCTTGAAAATCACCAAACTTCGTTTAAGCAACTGAGTAAATATAAAAACATCAATAGCAGTGTAAAAGTAATAGCAGAAGTGAGGGGCCTGTTGCTGAGATTAAAAATTATTTCAAAGGTGCTGCAAAATTTGGCATAAACATTTGGCAATATCCTACAAAAGCTAAATAAGCCTGGACCTGTTTATTTTTTCATTCTGTACCCAAGATAATAAACTTCTTCTCATCCTATAGAACATTTCATTGTGGCTGGAATCTACCACTGCCTGTATCTTATGCAAATGGTTCTTTAAAAACAGCATGGTCAGACTTGCTATATAGGATTTGAGAATAATATCTATCATTCTCTGAAATGTGGCTCCTTGTACCTAAAAACAACTGTTTACTGATAAACGCACTAGCACTGCCAGTATGTAGAACCTGCCAATAGCCCTTAGTAAGATAAAGGTGCCTAATTAAAACTGCTCAAGCTTTTTCACCTTGAACAATCTTTAAGGAATCCCTGAGTTTCAGGCTGAATGGGTAAAATGATGGGATATTTTCTTAAAGATGGTTCGAGCCAAACAGCTTGAACAATCAAATCAGATCCTAAGGTGTTACCGGGCACAGCCTAACTTCTCAATTAGTTAATAACCTTGCATATATTAACTTTTAACTTAATTTGATGAACAGATCTCCAATTTAGTCCAATATCTCTGCTAACAAGCAACATCCTCCATGGAACTTTGAACAATCATTAGTAAAAATACATTCCATACTTACAATGCCAACATCAAGGTGATTTAAAAAGCAAAAGGCCAAAGACAGACCCCTGAGGTACTCTCCTAACAATTCTGGTCCAATTAGAAAATGCTCAATTTATCTCCACTCTTTTTAATCTATTGTTCAGCCAGTTCAATATCAAAGAATAATGTGTTCATGGCCAACATTACTCAGTTTAATCAGTAACCTGTGTGATATTTTATAAATTGATTTAGACTATTTAGATCACATCCTTTGTAAGTTCAGCTCATCTTCTAATATAAGGCATTTAAATCAGTCTTATATGATTTATTGCACATGCAACCATGCTTGCACATACCAATAAAAAAAAAAGGTTGAATTTCGAATTTATTTGAATTTAATTTTAATCGAGTTTTCCTTCTGAAAAAAACTTGAATGCTAGGAAGGCAATTAACATATTCAAATGGTTCAATGGCCCTCTGCCATTGACTTGTAAATGACAAAAAAAAACATTCGAATTAGAACTATTTCCATGGTCAAGTGGTGATAAATCTTTTGAATTTACATCAAATTGGGGGATTAAAATTTGAATGTGTTAATTCTGACACCAAAAAAAATTAACATTTTTTAATTTGAATTAATTATTTGACCCTTAATAAATCTGACCCAGGCTAACCATGAGACTGACTGCACGCCATTTCTAGGAGCTCCGTGCTGGGACCTAACAAATCCCGAATATTAGCTTTCTATCAGCATATTTCCAGTGGTGCTCGGGATTCCATTGCTTTGGGGAGCCTTCCCACCCGAATTATGGGCAAAAAGAAGCAAAAGGAGCCTAAGAAGACGACGATCTCTCCATATTTGCATCGCACGCCAGGCCTAGAGACCAGGGGCGCAAAGCAAGATGGCGCTACGTCCTCTCCGAAACAATTAGACCCGTCAGACGGTCAGTCACTTTCTCCCCCTTCACCAGAAACCCTTCAGTGGGATGACGGAGAAGACTCCACCGAACTTACCCCACAGCCGGATGATCCAGATGGGGATCCCGGAGCCGAACCGCTAACTGCTCAGGTACTGCGTACGCAACTAGCGCAATTACAAGTGCAGCTTACCGATACCATAACACAGGCTGTGAAGACGGCTGTCTCTGTAGCGGTTAAGGACCTTCAGCGGGATATTGGTGAACTGGGGGAGCGTACTGATAAATTGGAGACATTCACAGACGATATTGCGCAGAGATTGGCAAATATGGAGGAAGATAATAGTTACTTGAGAGACGAAGTTATTACGCTACAAAACCATTGTGAGGATTTGGAAAATCGCTCTCGAAGACAAAACTTGCGGTTTAGGGGAATCCCTGAAACTATTGGGTCGGCGGATTTGCCCCTTTTCTTACAAGACTTTTTCAAGTCCTTATGCCCTGATCTTCCGCTAGAATTATGGCGACTGGACAGGGCGCACAGGTCGTTGGCTACGAGGCCTCCTGACACTAAATCCCCGCGGGATGTGATAGTCAAGTTTCACTATTACGAGAGCAAGGAAGCGCTTCTGACTAAGACTCGCTCAATCACCGCAGCAGACTTTCGCAATATCAAGGTCCAAGTCTATGCTGACCTATCGCCAATGACTTTGGCTAAAAGGCGGGAGCTCCGTCCTGTAACCCAAGCTCTGAGGGCCCAGAAGATCCCTTACAGATGGGGCTTCCCATTTAAATTGGTTGTTACGCACAACGGAAAAATCCATACATTACACAATCCTCGTAACGGGAAGAGGTTTCTGGCCTATTTGGGTCTCCAATCAAGAGATTTCGAACCAGCAGAGACAACGAACCGGGAACGTCCTCCTCTGAGCCCACAGTGGTCCAAAGCCTCCAGCTCACCTCGGGCACCTAAGCTTGCTTTATCACCTTCGCCAACTTGATTTGAAAGAGAAGGTACCCCCTTCCATGGATCTAGTTATCCTGTGATTGCTTACATGTCCTGGCAATAGCCCTGAATTGGAGGGCAGTTCTTTTCTCAGGAGTGACACCACTTTCCCCCATTTAGGGAGCCTTTTGTGCCCCCTTTTCCTCTCTTGCTGGTCATTTTGAGAGGATATAGTTTTTTTTTTGACCTGTACAGAAAGTTTTGACCCCTATTCTACGAACAGAGCCTAAGTTTTCTTTTTTCTTTTGGGACTCCCTTTTTGTTTTTTTGTTTTTTTTTCTCTCCTATTTTTTTATTTTGCTATTTGAGTGGTGGCTACAATTGCTTGTTGCTCTAGTTACGGCTATACTTAGGTTTATTGTACTTATGATGTTTACACTGTTTTTATGTGTGCCAACTATACTGCTTAATATCTCTGTGAAGGTTTACCCTCTGGGTCGAGATGGAGTTTTCCTACTGACAAGGGGCCACGGCTTATTGGAGGCTACTGATTTCTCCCACAGAGTGCATACGTCCGCAATGGAGAGTTATATTACCAATGGCTAAGATCATTTCTATAAATGTTAAAGGTTTAAATAGTATAGGGAAACGCTATTTAGCGATTAAGGAGCTGAAGGACCTGCACGCAGACATAGCATTTATTCAGGAGACACATTTTCAAAAAACGGGTCCTCAGCGGTTGTTTTCAAAACATTATCCTACGGCTTATTATGCTTCTGGTGCTACTAAAAAAGCCGGTGTAGCCATATTGATACATAAGGATTGCCCATTAGCGGTGGAGACGTCTCTATCTGACCCAGAGGGATACTATATCATTTTGAAAGGTAAATATGCTGATCTGCCTATACAGCTGATTAATGTCTACGTACCTAATATGAATAAGCTTAGATTCCTGAAACGAATTCTAGGGACTGAATTATTTGACCCACTGATGTATACGGTGTTTGGGGCAGACTTTAATTTAGTGTATTCGCAGCACTTAGATCGGTCGCATCCTTCCCTTGACCATACTGTACAATCCCACTCTGTAGAATTTAGGAAATTCCTAGGTCAAAACTCTTTCTTTGATTCTTGGAGGATTGATCACCCTAATCAACGCCAATATACTTTTTATTCGTTTGCACATAAAGTGCATACCCGAATTTTTACCACTGACATTGCACCGATTACGTGGTCTGACCACGCTCCAATTAGTTTGACCCTACACATAGCCAAATTGCCCCCTAAGGACCTGTAATGGAAAGTAAAGAACTTACCCCACGGGACATCCAAGATAGCGACCTCCTGCTCCACCATGCGGCTCTTCTTGGCCGTAATATGACTGCTTCAGAAACGTGTCGCCCCAGGATTGGTCGCCGGCGACGGAATGGACGCCGGCGTCAGAATGTGCGCCGGCGTCAGGACGCCAACGTGTGGACGCCGGCGTCGGAGTCATGACGTCAATGCGTCAAGTTTGGCGCCAACTTTTGGACTATTTAATTCCAAGTGCCCTTTCTGTCCTTGCCCAATTATAGGTCTATCTTGTATAGTTCCTGGGTGTGATTTCTTGATATTCTGCAGACCGTGTACCGACTTCTTGCCTGTTTCATCGATTCTGATCCTTGCCGCCTGTATTGACCATTTGCCTGATTACGACTATTCTTCTGATAAATCCTTTTGTACCGCGAACTTGGTGTTGTTGTCTCCTCCTTGGTCCACACTACAACAGAGCCTTTGGGCCCTGACAGTATAATTGGGCCATGGACCCCTCTGAGGAGCCCCAAGTTCCTACTGATGTCGGCAGAGCCGTTCGTGGATTGGCTTCCCGTATGCACACCTATGAAGCCCAGCAAACCCACTTCGGCCAGGCACTTGAAGCAATCCTGGAGAAATTATCTGCTTTATCTCCTGTGGCTCCAGTCCCTATGCCGGTTCCTGCAACTCCACTCCAGGTTTCCGAGCCTCGCTTCCCTGCACCTCCTCTGTATAGCGGTGATCCGGAATCATGCCGTGGTTTCATCAACCAGTGTGAGATCCAATTCACCCTGCTTCCAGGTCAGTTTGTCTCAGAGCGAGCTAAAGTGGGCTATATTATTACCCGCCTGCAAGGGAAAGCTCTGGAGTGGGCTTCTCCTCTTTGGGAGAAGGAAGATCCGGTAATCGATGATGCCAAGGCCTTCATCCAGGATCTTCGCACAGTCTTCGATGCTCCTGGTCGGGCTACTTCTGCCTCGGCTCGTTTATTCCAGCTGCAGCAAGGCACTCGTTCTGTTCCGGAATATGCCATCGAATTCCGAACCCTCGTGGCAGAAACTTCATGGAATAATGACGGATACGATGCTGCCTTCTACAACGGCCTGGCGATGCGCATCAAGAACGATCTTGTTTCTAGTGAGATTCCTTCCCGATGGGAGGACCTTGTTGCGTTGGCTGTGAAGGTTGACACTCGACAGAGGGAGTTCCAGGTCGAACTTGACAGGGAGCGTGCTAGGAAGTTTTCCAGGTACCAACCCACCCTGGCGCCACGCTTCCAAAGACCCTTACTTCCCAGTCCGGCTTCCAACCTTTCTCCTCCTCCTCCTCCTGCGGCACCTGCTACCTCTTCTTTACCACCTGAAGAACCAATGCAGATCGGGCGGGCACGCCTTTCCGAACAGGAGAAGCTCCGGAGAAGGGCCGCTGGGTTATGCCTCTACTGTGGGGGAAAAGCCCACTTCGCCCAGGAATGCCCAGTGAAGCCGGGAAACTCCAAAACCTAGGTAAGCTTGGGGAGACTTACCTGGGTGGAATTTGTTCTCCTCCCCATTCCTCTGCTCAACGCTTTCTTCTTCCTGTCCAAATCCAGTTCGGCTCCAAGAAGATCTCTTCTCGGGCTTTCCTCGATTCTGGTGCTGCTGGCAACTTCATGGATCGTGCCTTTGCTGTTAATCATACCATTCCGCTCCAACCCTTGGCAACTCCTCTTCGTGTCCTGGCGATTGATGATCGTCCCCTTTCTTCTGCCATCATCTCACAGTCTACTCAAGAACTCTCCTTCAAAGTGGGCACTATGCATTTGGAAAGACTGTCTTTTCTTCTTATCGACTGCCCTTCAACTCCCGTTGTCCTGGGATTGCCTTGGCTGTGTGTTCATAATCCAGTCATTGACTGGTCCTTTTCTCAAATTTCCCGTTGGAGTCCATTTTGTATACACAACTGTTTACCTGCTGTTCCTGTTGTCAAAGTTTCTTCAGTATCTTCAAGTTCTTCTCTCCCTCCTGTGTACCAAGCCTTTTCCGATGTCTTTGATAAGAAGTCCGCTGAGACTCTCCCACCTCATCGTCCCTATGATTGTCCTATCGAACTTTTACCCGGCTCCATGCCTCCCCGAGGCCGCACTTATCCGCTTTCTCCCTCCGAAACTTCTGCTATGAAGTCCTATATCCAGGAGAATCTTCAGAGAGGATTTATTCGTCCTTCTACCTCCCCTGCCGGAGCAGGGTTCTTCTTTGTTGAAAAGAAAGACGGTAGTCTACGGCCCTGCATTGACTACAGGGGGTTAAATAAAATCACCGTAAAGAACAGATATCCTCTTCCTCTCATCTCTGAACTTTTTGATCAACTCAAGGGGGCTAGTTTCTTCACTAAGCTGGATCTACGAGGGGCCTACAATCTTATTCGGATTCGTGAGGGAGACGAATGGAAGACCGCTTTTAATACTCGTGATGGCCATTACGAGTATCTCGTCATGCCTTTCGGTCTTTGCAATGCTCCTGCGGTCTTCCAAGAATTGGTCAATGACATTTTTCGTGATCTTTTGGGACAGTGTGTGGTCGTGTACTTAGACGACATTCTTATTTTTTCCAAAAACCTTTTTGATCATCGTTGCCAAGTACGTGAAGTTCTTTCCAGGTTGAGGAAAAACAATCTTTTTGCCAAATTGGAAAAATGCACCTTCGAAGTTTCTTCCATTCCTTTTCTTGGCTACATCATTTCTCCTCAAGGTTTTAAGATGGACCCCGCCAAAGTTTCTGCAATTTTGGATTGGCCCCTTCCTACCAGCGTCAAGGCAGTTCAGAGATTTATTGGCTTCGCCAACTATTATAGACAATTTATCAAAAACTTTTCTTCCAAGATCCATCCAATCCTTGCCCTGATCCGTAAAGGGAACAAACCTCAACACTGGCCTCCTCAAGCTCTCGAAGCCTTCAAGACCCTCAAGGAAGCCTTTTCTTCTGCTCCAATTCTCAGACACCCTGAACCCCTTCAACCTTTCTTCATTGAAGTCGATGCCTCTGATGTAGGAGCTGGAGCAGTTCTATCTCAAAGATCTTCTTCTGACGGTAAACTCCACCCTTGTGCCTTTTTCTCCAAAAAATTTTCTTCCCCTGAGCAGAACTATGATGTAGGCCATCGGGAGCTACTTGCCGTTAAGTTGGCCTTGGAAGAATGGAGACATTTGCTTGAGGGTTCTTCTATTCCGGTGACAATCTTTACCGACCACAAAAACCTTGAATTTATCCAATCCCTCAAGCGCCTCAATCCCCGACAAGCCAGGTGGGCACTTTTCTTTTCTCGTTTTAATTTTATTATCACCTTTCGTCCTTGCTCCAGAAACAGAAAGGCTGACGCTCTGTCCAGAAGCTTTGCTCCTGAAGATTCCTGCCCCGAAGATCCTGTACCCATTGTGCCCTCTACCAAGATTATTGCTGCCTTGTTTCCCTCATGTGCCTCTTAGTTACTTTCTGCTCAGTCTTCGGCTCCTGTAGAGACTCCTCTTGGTGTTGCCTTTGTCCCTCCGGAATTTCGTCATGACATTTTATCCCAAGCTCACAGCTCCAAACAGGCCGGTCATCCAGGGGTTAAGAAGACAACCGAGCTCCTGTCTCGTTTGGTATGGTGGCCGACCCTAAGGAAAGATGTCAAAGACTTCGTTTTGTCCTGTTCCACTTGTGCTGTTTCCAAGTCCGGACATTCCCCCCCCCCAAGGGTTTACTCTTGCCACTTCCCATTCCATCTCGACCTTGGACTCACTTGGCGATGGATTTCATTGTCGATCTCCCTGTTTCGTCTGGTCACACTGTCATCTGGGTGGTGATCGACAGATTCAGCAAAATGGCTCACTTCACGCCCCTTCGGAAACTGCCTTCTGCTCCCGAACGCTCTGAACTTTTCATCAAACACATATTTCGTCTCCATGGGTTTCCTGCCGAGATTGTGTCTGATCAGGGTTCCCAGTTTATTTCCAAGTTCTGGAGATCTCTTTGCAAAGCTCTTAACATTTCCCTTCAATTTTCTTCTGCCTACCACCCACAGTCTAATGGAGCCGCAGAACGGGTCAATCACGCTTTGGAACAGTTTCTTCGTTGTCATGTGTCCTTGTGCCAGGATGATTGGTCGGATCTTCTTCCCTGGGCTGAATTTGCCCACAACAACGCTCTGCATTCTTCTTCCCAAAAGTCTCCTTTCTTCTGTGTTTATGGTCTCAATCCTTTGGCTTTTTCCCAAGATTTTCTTCTTACCAATGTGCCTGCGGCTAATGACCAAGCTGCTCACATGTTGGCTATTTGGCATGCTACTGCTGCAAACTTAGAGAAGAGTTCCCTGGTGCAGAAAAAGTTTGCTGATAAAAGAAGGATTTCTTCCCCTCCATACAGTCCTGGTGATAAAGTTTTTCTTTCCACACGCAACATTCGTCTCAAGATCCCTACACCCAAGCTTGGTCCTAAATTCATCGGCCCCTTCCCTATCTTCGAAATCATCAACCCTGTGGCTGTTCGTCTTCAACTTCCTCCTGAGCTGCGGATACCTAATGTTTTTCATGTTTCCCTGCTTAAACCTGCTATGTCTTACCCCTCTTCTTCTTCCTCTCCAGCTCCTGTTTTGGTTGACGATCACAAGGAATTTGAAGTCAAAAGGATCTTGGACTCTCGTATTTCCCGAGGCTCTCTTCAATATCTTATCGAGTGGAAGGGGTTCGGTCCAGAGGAGTGTTCTTGGGTGAAAAGCTCGGACGTTCATGCACCTGTCCTGGTTCGTAAGTTCCACAAACTTTTTCCTTCTTCTCCTAGCCTCGGTGGTCCTGAGGCCCCCCCTAAGGAGGGGGGTACTGTAATGGAAAGTAAAGAACTTACCCCACGGGACATCCAAGATGGCGACCTCCTGCTCCACCATGCGGCTCTTCCTGGTCGTAATATGACTGCGTCAGAAACGTGTCGCCCCAGGATTGGTCGCCGGCGACGGAATGGACGCCGGCGTCAGAATGTGCGCCGGCGTCAGGACGCCAACGTGTGGATGCCGGCGTCGGCGTCATGACATCAATGCGTCAAGTTTGGCGCCAACTTTTGGACTATTTAATTCCAAGTGCCCTTTCTGTCCTTGCCCAATTATAGGTCTATCTTGTATAGTTCCTGGGTGTGATTTCTTGATATTCTGCAAACTGTGTACCGACTTCTTGCCTGTTTCATCGATTCTGATCCTTGCCGCCTGTATTGACCATTTGCCTGATTACGACTATTCTTCTGATAAATCCTTTTGTACCGCGAACTTGGTGTTGTTGTCTCCTCCTTGGTCCACACTACAACAGAGCCTTCGGGCCCTGACAGGACCCTCATTGGCGGTTGAATGAAACGTTGTTACATGATCCCGAGGCTTTCCATTCCATAGAAACACACTTAAGGGAATATTTCCAGCTTAATGCAGGCTCAGTATCAACGCTGGCAACCCTATGGGAAGCTCACAAAGCGACAATTAGAGGCCATATTATTGCTCTTACCTCACATAAGTAGAAACAATATTCCCAAGCTCAATTGTCTGCTTATAAAACCCTGCAGGACTTGGAGCACCGATATCATGAGCACCAGACAGATTCCTTATTGAATCAAAGGAAGGAATTAGCAAACATCAGGCTGCTGAGAAAGCGCTTATATGGACCAGGCAATCTTATTATGAGAAAGGGGATAAGCAGCACACGTTGTTGGCCAATAAATTGAGAGAGCAAGCTGTACATACCCGGATTACTTCCATACACACTGATTCTGGCCATTTAACTTACAATCCAACCCATATTGGAGACCAGTTTCGTAGTTTTTATTCTAAACTGTATAACTTGGAGGCCGATCTTCCTCCTTTAGATCCGATCCTTTTTCAAACTACTCTGTCTGATTTCTTACTCCATACAGACATTCCCCATTTTAATGCTGAAGACCTAGAACAGCTTAATAGGGTGATATCAGCTGAGGAAGTTCTCTCAACCTTGAAACACCTACCTAACGGAAAGGCCCCTGGCCCTGATGGCCTACCCTATAGTTATTACAAGTTATACAAACATATTCTGGTACCATATTTAGTCCCTTTGTTCAATAGCTATTTGCAGGGAATACCAATACCCACTACCGACCTTACTTCGTATCTTACTTTACTCCCCAAAGACGGCAAAGATGCTCAGTTTTGCTCTAATTACCGACCTATTGCTTTGCTTAATTCCGATTTGAAGCTTTTTTCAAAATTATTGGCAAATCGGTTGGCCCCGATCCTCCCTAGAATTATTCATAATGATCAGGTGGGTTTCATACAAGGTCGGCAGGCGGGAGATAACATTCGCAGGACGGTTGACCTTATTGAAATTGCCAATAAATGTAAGGATCAAATGCTTGTGTTGAGTTTAGATGCCGAGAAGGCGTTTGATCGACTGAGATGGCCTTACCTTTTTTCTCTGCTGCGGCATCTTAATTTATCCGGCCCCTTTCTGACGGCTCTTACAAGCCTATATAGCTTCCCAACGACTTACCTGAAATTTCCTGGCCAGACTGATAAACCTATTTCGATCAAAAATGGGACCCGACAGGGTTGCCCTTTGTCCCCCCTGCTCTATGCAATCAGCATTGAGCCGTTGGCCAGTAGGGATGTAGCGAACTGTTCGCCCGCGAACTAGTTCGCGCGAACTTCGACCGTTCGCGTCCGCCGAATGTTCGCGAACGTTTGGGAACGTTCGCACTTTGAGTTCGCGTTCGATCGTTCGACCATTCGACCATTCGAATTCCTTCGACCGCTAAAAATCGAACGATTTCCATTCGTTCGAACGATTGTAAGCATTCGATCGAATGAAAAGCATTCGATCGATTGGCTTCGATCGTTCGATTCGAATGAAAATCCTTCGATCGAACGATTAAAATCCTTCGATCGTTCGAATCGAACGATTTTAGCGGGTGTTCGAAGTTCGCGAACTGTTCGCGAACGTTCGCATTTTTTGCCGGTGTTCGCGAACGGCGTTCGCGAACACCAAATCGGCAGTTCGCTACATCCCTATTGGCCAGCTATATTAGAAATAGTCCGGATGTTATGGGAATCTCTGTCAAAAACTGTGACTATAAAATTGCGTTATTCGCTGATGATGTATTACTAACGCTGACCCGGCCTGTCATTTCCCTTCCAAATTTATACACAATATTGGAGAAATATGGGGCGCTCTCGGGCCATAAATTAAATTTGAGTAAAACTGAGGCTTTGCCCTTGAATATCCCACCAGTCGGCTTGAATACTCTGAAGGCAGATTTTCATTTCAACTGGAGGACGTCTTCCATAACGTACTTAGGAACTCAGATAACTCCACATTACAAAGATTTATTTAAACATAATTATGCTCCTTTGATACTTCAGACAAAGAAATTGTTGACGAAATGGGCTGGTCACTCCCTATCCTGGTTTGGTAAAATTGCTTCTATTAAAATGAGTATCTTGCCCAAATTCTTGTATTTGTTTGAGACCTTGCCAGTAGCAGTTCCCTATGGTGTTCTCAAAGAAATTCAGACTATCTGCCACCAATATATCTGGAATTACCGTAGACACCGGATATCGCAATCAGTAATGCTTTCGCCGACCGATAGGGGAGGCCTGGGAGTTCTATCTTTTGCCAAATACTATGAGGCCTCGCAACTAAGGCAACTCTTGGCATGGTCACATTGGGTACCCTATACCACCTGGGGGCAAATCGAAAACCAGTGGCATGATAGAGGACATTTAAATGCGTTTATATGGAACCCGACTGGGTCTACCCCATCCATGCAGGACTTCCTTTCCTCTACAAAGCTAACTCTGCAGATATGGGAAAGGCTTAGATGGAAATTTAAACTCTCCTCCGATCGGCCCCTAGGCACGATATATCTCAATAATGCCTTTTTTCCACCCAGCCGTTCAGTGGACTTTTGTTCTAGATGGTCTGAAACTCGTATACATACTGTCCATGATTTATTGGACTCAAAAACTAAACGGATTCTACCCTTGGCTGATCTCACTAGGAGAGCTCCCCACATTCGTTTGCATCTATTTGAATATTTCCAGGTCAGACATTTTGTTGCCCCGTATGGTACCAGTGCACAACATACCGCCCTGACCGAATTTGAGAAAGTGGCCAGGGCCGGCCTCCCCCAAAAGGGTTTGATATCTAGGATATATAAAATGCTACAGATGAGCCCGACTCGCCACTCTTATGTGCTGAAATGGGACAATATCTTACCTCAGCCATTGACTGAAGCAGAATGGTTCGCTATCTGGCAAAATGCTAAAAGTATGGTAACATGTGTTCAGAGAGAGAATATCTACAAGATATTGATGTTCTGGTACCATACCCCGCAACAACTAAACAAATTTTTCCCTGATCATCCGGATGTTTGCTGGAGAGGATGTGGGGAGGTAGGCTCGCTCCAACATATTTTTTGGTCTTGTCCTATTTTACAACATTTTTGGGAAGAGGTGATGAAGCTATTGAGCTTGGTATTAGGCCAGCCAGTTAAGAAGGACATTTCTACTTTTATACTTGGGAAACCGCTACCCAACATACGACGGAAGGTTCAGAAATTAGTAAACCACATACTGATGGCAGCTCGCCAGGCAATTGCAGCGAAATGGAAGATGTTTCAACCACCTACCCTGGCTGAAGTGCTTACTAGAGTGGAATCAAATAGGACTTTCGAATCTAGGATTGCTTACATCCGGAACACTATGACACAATTCCTGGAAATATGGTCTCTTTGGGACCTGCGGAATGTAACTTAGTTGTAGAGTCATTTGTTCATTATTGAAAACCAAACCAGGCGAGGGAGTCCTGGTCTATGACCCCAGCCCTGTTTTGTACATTGTCTTGACTAGTCTGCTTCTTCAATTTGGTCATCGTGTTGGCTACCCTTTTGTACCCTATGTGTAAACACTGACTGGCACGCTTATATATATATATATATATATATATATATATATATATATATATATATATATATACTTATGTATGTATGTATTTCATATGTCTTTTCGTGTATCTTATTTTATATATTGCTGACCCACTCATTTTCTTTTCCTTTTTTTGTTTTTTTTTTCTTTTCTTTTCTTTGAGTGTTTTTCTTCTTTGTTTTTTTTTTTTTTTTGATGAAAATTTTCAATAAAACTATAAGTTACAAAAAAAAAAAAATCTGACCCATAGTATTGTGATTTGTAATTATTCCAATACCCTTATGACTTGCTTGTAAAAATGTTGTGCAATAGATGACAAACTAACAGACCTATGGTTTTCAGAATCAGTAGCTTTCTTTCGAATAACTGCACCACATTAGCAATTCTCTCCAATGTCTCGGACCATGCCGGACATCATTAAATAATATATAAGGTGATTTGGCAGCCACAAACTAAGATTTTTTAGTACTTATAAGCACTTGATTGTATGCTCTATAATGCAAGAATCTCCCTCCCCTTGTGTATAATGCATCTGTATTATATGTATGTATTGTTGTAACGACCCCTGTTTGTTCTATTAATATATTAGCCTGCTGTACAGTGCTCCATACAAGTAGCACTATATACATAAAACATACATACAATATCATCAGGGTCTGGACAAACCAGCCACCAATACTTCAATTATTCAGTTACAGTATATCTATAGTTATTCTTGGATAGGTTTATTTTAAATAGCTGGATCTCCTTAGCCAGTAAAATATCTAACTCATTTGCTTCTCCCCAATGACACCATCCTATTGCCAAGTCCTTAGCGACACTAGATTTCTATAATAATCTAACTCATTCACCCTCCCTTGCCTAGTCTCAATTCCTGAGATCAAACTCCTATTTTCTATACATAAGATGGTAAAGGGGTGCACAAACTTAGGATCAGTTACCCCTCACCACTTCTAACTGTTACCCAAGTAACTGCCCCTATCATTGGATATCCAAACTTACTGTAAAAGGTAGATTTTTTTTGCTTGCACAATTCAGATTTGCAATGCAATCAAAGCCTAATTCAGAATATAACATTGTGACATGCATTTTTTTTTTCAAATTTGTTATCTTTGAGAACTTTATAACTTTTTCCCTCTTAGTTTTTAAGACTGTTTAGCTAATTTTTCGTATCCTGGATTCACCAGTAATTCAAATACCTTACAAAAGAAACAATAAATACTGAACAGTTTCTCAGGCAGTAGTTATAAATCGCTCAAACACACACAAAACAATACAACCTTATACATGATAATAATTCAGCAGGAAAACATGGAAGCCATGCATCGCTTGACTTCAACTGTATGTGCTGTATCTATGTATGCCCATAGTTTTTTTTCTGAAATATAATTCACAATTCATCCCATACATATCAATAAATTATTAACCAAATATCCATACAGCCTAAAGTTATACTAGAGCATTTATCACAACTTCTATTTCAAAGTTCATCCATAAATCAATAATTTCAAAAAACACAAGTAAGAAAAGGAAATAATATACAGAAAAGGGAAGAAGCCATTAATCTCTTGACTGCAGCTATACATATCCATTTACATCCTCAGTATTTTACAAAGAATAAATCAAGATTCAACTATTATGAATTTATAAATCAATACGTATCCATAATAAATGAATACACATGTTCCAATGTATGCTGAAGGTTGTCTTGAGCATACAGTATTTCAGTTTGATCATGAATCAATTTCTTCCAAAAGAAAAAAAAATTTTTTAATTTTTTTAAATAATTTTTGCAATTTTCTGATTTAGTCATTCATTTATTTTAGGAAGTTTATAAAGGGCTAGTATAAAGACAGTAATTCCATGTTATTTATTTACAGTAAGCATACCATTTCGATACCTTAGTGATATAGCATCTCCATATAGCAATAAAGCACTAACAGTGCAATATATACAGTAGTAATGCAGTAAACTAGTAGCAAAGTTGCAGTTTTTCTTGTATCCTTGATTAAGGGGCAGATTTATGAAGGATCAAAGTGAATTAGAGGGAATTTTCGAAGTAAAAAAATTCGAAATTCGAAGTAATTTTTTGGATACTCCAACCATTGAATAGGATTCTACGATTTCGAATTTACTTAGAATTCGATTTGAAGTAAAATCGTTGAATATTCAACCATTCGATAATCGACGTACTGTCTCTTTTAAAAAAACTTTGACTTTAATACTTCGCCAAATTAAACCTGCCGAAGTGCTATGTTAGCCTATGGGGACCTTCTAATGCATTTTTCGAAGTTTTTTGTAGTCAAAGTAAAATCGTTCGATTGATCGCTGAAATCGTTCGATCGAGCCATTTTACTTTGACCGTAAACTTGTCAAATTTGGTAAGAAAAACTTTGACTTCGATATTCGAAGTCGAATTATAGGCATTCCATGGTCGAATTTCGAAGTATATTTCACTTCACTTGATCTGCCCCTAAGTTTTTGGTCAGTAAAATTCTCACTAGCGAATTGTTTTCTAGGTGTAATAAAGTATTAGTCGGGTTCAAATGCACAATGGGGCAGAATTAATTAAACAATACATTGCAGTTTATAATACTGCATTAAACTGTCTGGTTTTCTATTTGTGACTACAGACACCTTTCAATCAGCAGCCCAACGAAAATACATTTTCTTCAATCATGCTGTAATTTGGGTTTGTATTAAACATGCATATGGAAGTGAGCCATATAACAGCTATTTGAAGACTCTTTTAGCCAAAATCAAGCCGTTAGAGTTGCATGGAGAAACCCCTAGACTAGCTATTAATACTCTGTATGAGTTTGAGCCAGGGTCTTGCAGTTTACAGTATAAGGAAGTCTACATTGCATCTGATCAGCTGTTATTGATATGACCACAAGAGTTTACAAACTACCTCCCTATATGTTTCTCAGCACTGAGTAGCTTCACTGCCTACAAACACAGGGTTATTTTATGCATTAGACACATGTTTAAGATGCAGGTTTAAGACAAATTTTAAAAAATGCCAGTGTTTTAGAAGGCTTTAGTTAAGTCAGCTTGTGCCTGGGTGCTCTGAATCCTTACACCTTTCTTTTGGTTCCTGATTCCTACCCTGCCCTTGGTGCTTTCCCTAATATTAATCTTCTGGTTTTGATGCTGATCTGTTCCTGTTTGTGAGTTTGCCTAATGATTCTGTGTTTGTTTATCTGGTTCTAGTTGGGCACCCTCGCTTTGCCCTGTTGGTTTTACTGAATTCTTTGTGCAGCAAGAAGTGGTGGCATCTGAGTATCCAAGTGCCAGGCATAAAGCTAAAGAATGCAAAAAAAGTGTCTGTTACTGGCAGAAGAGCATGCCTAGCCCAGAATCCAGTTACTTCCATTGTTTGTGGAAAAGTATGGACTCTGTAAACATATGAATTCCCTTGCAGTGGAATGCATAAAAAAAGCCACTGCAGGGAAATTCATTATAAAGCACTTAACACCTAGTCCGATAAAGCCTTAACACCTATGCTACGATGGGGATTTGATTGCTGTAACATGTGTTTTTTGGGCAATATTCCCATTTATGTCACAAACTTGTGCACCATTACATTGCATCTCTGCACTTAAATATTAGATATGTACTTAAACTAATTAGCTTCCTAGACAGAAACATGTCATACCATGAGAATGGCATGCTTTATGTTTTGCAAGGGAAATGTTTACCAACCTTGTGATGACAACCTTGTGATATTATCTGTGAACTGGAAGTCTATTATATGTTTCACTTGCTGACCCACTGCCTAGTCACTAAATAAAACTTACAAGGTTTGATGCTTTAGACACTACAACTACTGACATTGTTAACAAAAAGTATTGATGCTTTCTGGCGGTATCAGCATTTACAGTGCTTCACCACACATTTGTAGCAGTCCATTTTCAGATGTCTTCAAGTATTAGCTGGAAATTGTTAGATAAATAAAGTCAATGAAAGAAAAATAAGAGCATTAGACTATCAGGGAGATTGAAAACAAGAGATTTATGTAGAGTGTAGGTGGTAATTGAGGACAAATGCTGTTCTGGTTTTTTGTTTTTACGTTATTCATTTTTCAAAGGAAGACAACCTAATTTTTTCCATGTCAATCAGAGGAAAAACGTTTATTCTTATGACAAAATGACAACAAAATAGCATACATGTCAAAGTTTACCAAAGAAAAAAGTCTTTGTATTTAAAAAAATACACACTCATTTTAAAATATTCAAATGCATATTAAAGGCATTTTAACCTCAAAAATAATCTTTGTTTAATTGTGCTTAGTATTATGGAATAAAAATTCAAGGCATAGGGGATGATTTATTAACATTTCAGTGGATATTAGTGCTTAACACTACTGTGCAGTACACTAAGCACTATTAGCAATAGGAAACTAACAGGGGTCATTTAAGTGCAGTGAGCAAAGTGCATTTTGAGCCCAATTGTCATGTTTTTTCCCATAATGCAGCATTTTGTTGCAGTTGCAAGGGGACATTGCACCTGATGCAATTGCTGCATATGCATCAAAATGTATGCACATACCTTGCCATTAATTGTACCCAATTACACTGAAAGATTTTCAAGTACATTTTCCATTATATCTGGTGTTTGGGCAAGAGTGATGTGCATGCTCGATTCTTTAGATGCAAGTGCACTGCACTTATTTATACTTCCTGTAAGCCTGGTCTAGAGGTGATGGTAACACCAGGATTCCTCTACATCAATAGCTACAACTGCACTTAATTCTGAATTGGAGACAGGAAGGGCAAATGTACTGAAGTGTAAAAGCACAAACAAGTTCCTTTAAAAAATGGGGTTTTATGTGCAACAGACTGGGGGAAAATTTGAAGGAACGCAACTGCACTTGTGACTACTAATGTGTTTGTCTTCTTGAGCAGACAAAACCTTTCGGATGAACTGAGCTTTTTGTCAGCTTTCATATATGTATCAGTCAGACCAGATTTATAAAAGGTGTGCCCCTAGGCCACTCGCCCCCCCCAACCAAGACCCACTTGAACACCTCCTGCACCCTCCAACCCTTTCGCAACCCTCCCTCCCCATCGCAAAGCCCCAATGCTCACCAAAAACGAGACACCGGCGCCGTTTCGCATTTTATTTCGTGGATTTTGCGCGAAATTTGTGAATTTTCCGGCGAAGCGAAACATCGCCGGCGTCTCTAGATACAAAAATGGAGTTTTGTTCAAACGATCTCCCCCCGTGCTACTGTTCACTCTCCTACTAAGGCCACACCAGCCAGGCCAAACTTGTACTCATGCAATAATGTAGGATAGGAAGGAGCTGACGATCCGCAGACTTGGCTGCAAAATTCCTTTATTACCACAACATGTTTCGGATCATCATGGATCCTTTTTCAAGTGAAAAATACAATTACTACAATACAATACAAAATGGTAATTGTATTTTTCACTTGAAAAAGGATCCATGATGATCCGAAACATGTTGTGGTAATAAAGGAATTTTGCAGCCAAGTCTGCGGATCGTCAGCTCCATCCTATCCTACATTATTGCATGGGCGCCGGCGTCTCATTTGTGCCGCCAGCTCCTGTTTTTTTGAAAAAAAATTTTTGACGCTGGCAAATTTTTGACGGCAAATTTTCGCTGGCGTTTCGCGAATTCATTCGCTCGCTGCAAATCGCGCTAATTTGCGTCTGGCGAATAAATTCGCCCATCACTAATGTCATTTAGGTATTCTGTATTTGATTATTTCATCTCCTACTGACTTTCTTAACCTTCCCAAGATGTTGGAGTTGTTAGTAGCTTGTGCTATCTGTTAATTTGTCTAACTGCAGGCAAATTGCATTCCTGCAGAACTAAACTGAAAATCAATGGTGTACACTTCACTGATGTAAAAAGTAATAAAGTCGTTTGTGTTCAGTCTCTTTTATTGGATGTTTTTGTCTCATATCCTTTTTGACTTATTTTTTAACTTGTTATGAAAAAAAAAACAAATTTTCTTTTCATATGCTCGTTTGATGTTGCAATGTCAGACAAATATGCTGATGCTGTTATCGTTTGAATATTTTTGACTACACATACTGTAGAAAAGAAGCTTAACCAATAGAATATCTTATGATCCAACAAAACACCTTTCAAGTAAGATCAAGGAAAGTTGAAGTATTAGTAATGATCTTTTTACTTTTTAATTCTGTTTCTGCTATAAGAACTTATACACAGTATGTGATCTATACAAAATGCATTCTTCACAGGATAACAGTATCTATATAAAAAGAATGTTGTAGGACAGTATAAAATAAGCATGGGGGGGCAGTAATCAATTCAATGAAGGTAAGTTAAAAATGAATTTGAGCATAATAGGAACATTTGGCTGAAGCCTCTTCAGATTCAGTTATCAGACAAGTTAATTGTGAGGAGGTTGCTTCAGATTCCATCATGCAGGTGAAGAGGAAGAGGCTCAGCTTCCATTGCAAAAAGAAAAGGCTGCTAGTAGTAATGAGCAAATCTGCCCCAGCATTTTTTTTCTCACAAAATTACTCAAATATTGACTGCAACAGTCAAGGCAGAATAGTTAATGAAAGGATTTTAAACTTGCTAGATAGCACAGACTGTTGAGGCCAACCCAGAAATCATGCTATACTGTAACAACTAATCTCTAATAACTCAAATCTCTATTCTAGAACCCTTGGATAATAGTGACTGTAATCAGGGTCAAACTAGGCCAGCAGGACACCAGAAAAAAAACTGACCTAGCTGATCCAGACCCGGTCCCCGCCTAAAACTATGGGCAATCCTCCCTGACCTCACCTTCCCCACCCATACAAGGATACAAAGGAGTAGGAGAGTCACTAGGTAGGGGCACAGATAGTCATGGACACAGGATATTTAAATGTTTACTCAAAGTTAATGTGAACATAGTACCTGGGCCTGTTGGAATGCATCCTTGAGAACTTGAATCAGTTTTAGTTCAGTTTTAGCCAAGCCACAATTCAGATTTTCTCAAACACACTTTGGTATGGTATCAATGGTTTGGAAAAAAGCTGTTATAATCAATAATTTAATATTTAAAAAGGGATAATGATCTCACAATTATAGGCTTGTAAATTTGGCATCTATAGTGGGAAATGTATTTGAATGTTTGCTGAATGTTTGTGATCACATTAAAGATCATGTTGTGGAGAACAGCATCATAAGTAGTAGCTTATAAGCATGCTTATATCAAGGACAGATCATGTCCCACAAATGCTATTTTTTATGTCGGCCTTGGTAAAGTTGTTTGCACATGGATAGAAAATTGGCTAAAGGACTGTATACAGACAGTGGTACACCATTCTCTACTTGGTGTAGGGTTTTGTATTGGGTTTGCTTATTGCAGGGATCCCCAACCTTTACAAACCGTGAGCAACATTCAGAAGTAAAAGGAGTTGGGGAGCAACTCTAGCATGAAAAATGTTCCTGTATGCCAAATAAGGGCTGTGATTGGCCATTTAGTAGCCCCTATATGGATTGTCAACCTACATTGAGACTCTGTTTGGCAGTATACCTTGTTTTAATGCAACAAAACTTGCCTCCAAGCCTGGAATTCAAAAATAAGCACCTGCTTTGAGGCCACTGGGAGCAACATCCAAGGGGTTGGAGAGCAACATGTTGCTCGCGAGCTACTGGTTGGGGATCACTGGCTTATTGTGTAATTTGTGCATTAATGACTTGAGTTTAGGCGTTGTAAGTAATGTATTGGCAGATCTTCTTGTGTGGCAATCTGGGTTACTATGTGGCAGATTTTTTTATATCTAATTTTTAAATCTGACATAGGGCTAGACATATTGGGGCTCATTTATTAAAGCAGCGCAGCGCATAAGTGGACGCAAAAGGTTGTCTGCGCCATCACAAGCGTGATCGCTAATATATTTGCGTGATATTGCGCATAACACAGAGCTTTTGCGATGGTTTTGTTTATGCGCATTGCGCAAAAGATTGGGCATTTATGTCGCAAACGATGCCGTGGTTGTTAGGGGCGTGGCTGTGGGCGTGGCTACAATGCGCTTGCACTGCGGCCGTCGCAGATTTGCGTCTGTATATGTGCAAAACTGCACCCGGGCAACAGCACCACAATTTTTACGCCTGCCTCTTCGTGGCGTAATAGTAACGCTCTTCAAAATGCGCATTCCTGCCCAGCTGCGCTAGTATATTCAAGATGAACAACCCTTGTAAAGTGCATATTAACCACGCCTTCCACCCAACATGTTTATATTGACCAAGGTTCCTTTAAGGGTATCAGGTAGGCTAAACACCTTTGCAACCAAACAAATATTAGCACAGAAACAAATGCAGATGCGTCTAAGTGAACGCAATATGCGCAATATGTGACGCAACTAATTA
This sequence comes from Xenopus laevis, assembly GCF_017654675.1. Taxonomy (NCBI): domain Eukaryota; kingdom Metazoa; phylum Chordata; class Amphibia; order Anura; family Pipidae; genus Xenopus; species Xenopus laevis. The sequence continues at coordinate 84,979,501 of NC_054381.1, read as the reverse complement.
AAGCAGCGCATTCATACATGAGCACAACTAATCCTTACCTTTGCGGTATCTTCCTGTGCGCACAATTTATTATAAGCACTGCGACAGCTGATACGCAGTTTCACACGTCGCACCTGTCTTGTGTCTACATTAGCGCACAAATCGCACTGTTAAGGTATCGTGCGCTACATTATTAAATACTCGCATGCGCTGGGCAAATGTCTGGCCACTGCGCTCTTTTTAGCGCTGCGCTGCGTTAATAAATGAGCCCCATTGTCACTTTCCCAGCTGCCCCCAGTCATGTGACTTGTGCTCTGATAACCTTCAGTCACTCTTTACTGCTGCACTGCAAATTGGAGTGATATCACCCCTCCCCCCCCAGCAGCCTAATAACAGAACAATGGGTTGGTAACCAGATAACAGCTCCCTAACACACATTCAGTTACATTGAGTCGGAAGAAACAACAGCCTGCCAGATAGCAGTTCCTTCCTAAAGTGCTGCCTCTTTCTGAAATCACATGACCAGGCAAAATGACCTGAGATGGCTGCCTACACACCAATATTATAAATTAAAAAATATACACTTGCTGGTTCGGGAATTAAATTTTACATGGCAGAGTGAATTATTTGCAGTGTAAACAGTGTAATTGAGAAATACAAATGACACCATAAAAATAATGACAGAATCCCTTTAACAAGCACAATTTGCACAATTTAACAAACCCAGGATGCTAAAATATGCATGTCATGTATACCCTTCAAGGGGTTGTTAACCTTCAAATTAACTTTTAGTATTATGTAGAGTGTGATAATGTGAACTGGTTTTCATTTTTTTTTTTATTATTTGTGGTTTTGAGTTATTTAGCATTTTATTCAGCAACTCAGTGTACAATTTCACAATCTGGTTGCTAGGGTCCAAATTACCCTAGCAACCATGCTTTTATTTGAATAAGAGTCTGGACTATGAATAGAAGAGGGTTTGGATAGAAAGATGAGCAATAAAAAGCAGTACTAACAATAAATGTGTAGCCTAACATATCATTTGTTTTTAGATAGGGTCAGTGACTCACAGATTCAGAAGAAGGAGGCAAAAAATCCAAAAACTATAAAATTAAGGCCAATTGAAAAGTTACTTAGAATTAGCCATTTTCTAACATACTAGAAGTTAACTTAAAGGTGAACCACCCCTTTACTGGGACTGTATTAGTGAAATGCATGATGCAAATAGCCTAGGGGTTCTTGTGGATATGATAATACCCCCTTTACAAAGGACTGGTCCGGCCCCATGTGCAATATACAGTGAATTTTGGTCTCCAGTGCTCAAACATGATATTATTGAATTAGAGAGTCCAAATAAGAGTGTCTAATTTGGTAAAGATTATGGTAGTGTCAATTATTAGGAAAGGGTAACCCTATATAAGGGTACCATAGAATAAACGTTTTGATGCTTTATTCATTGAAATGTCTTTCTAGGGTAAAACAGGGTATACATGGAGAGTAGGTTCCATTGCAATATACAAATAATTAAAAATTTTTAGTAAGAGTGGTTGATCTGGCATATATTAGCTTTTAGCACATAGTTGATCCACTTACATCTTGGGGGCAGATTTACTAAAGAGTGAATTGTCACCAGCTTTGCACACATCGCACCACTTCACCAGGCGCAAATTCGATATCACTACGCTAAGTCACTAAAATGTGAAGTTGCACCCTGGGCTGAATTAGGGCTGAATTAATGGAGTGTAGAATCAAAGGAATTCCATATGATCTTTTAGTCCATATCTAGACATGTTGGTATTTCTGACCTGGTGCAGTCCTTACTTAGTCCACATAATTAGCCATAAATCCAAGGCCCAAGTTTAGTCCATTCTTCAGATAATTGAACGTTTCCATTAATTTGTATTCCCACACTTTTCTTTCATTTTTCATCTGTTTTAAAATTTCTTGTAAAACAATGATTGATCTTAAAAAATATAATATTCTGCATAAAGGCTCACATAATTGGCAGGTGCTTTAACTAGTTTATACAGTGATTGTTTTGAGTGACGTTAGTTAAATGTAGTGAGTTACTAGTGAAAAGTGAGGCAATTAGTTGTGCTCTCACATGCCTTCCAGCCTCAGTAGAATCCCCCTCTGTGACTATTCGGTCTGGAAATTCTAGCATTAGATCGTCTGCAATGTCAATGCTGTGCAAGATGCAACACACTATTATCATGTTGTCCACCTTTTGGGGTCATAGAGCAAGCAGCCTCCAGACTTGTCCAGGTACCGGAATCTGAACTTCAGGATGCCAGACGTGGCTTCAATCAAACAGCAGCATGTTTTTCTGTAGAAAATGTTGTAGCACATCTCTGCCTAGTTTTGAGGATTTAAAAGTGTGGTCAGCATCCATGTGTGACCACCATATCCTGCATCCCCTGAAAAACATAGAAAACAGAAATGTAATGTGTAATGCTGTTAAAACTGCTAAATGCCACTATAAAAATTTAACATTTGTTTTTAAATTGTACTTGTTAAAGGGATTCTGTCATTATTTTTATGGTGTCATTTGTATTTCTCAATTACACTGTTTACACTGCAAATAATTCACTCTGCCAGGTAAAATTTAATTCCCGAACCAGCAAGTGTATTTTTTTTAATTTATAATATTAGTGTGTAGGCAGCCATCTCAGGTCATTTTGCCTGGTCATGTGATTTCAGAAAGAGGCAGCACTTTAGGAAGGAACTGCTATCTGGCAGGCTGTTGTTTCTTCCGACTCATTGTAACTGAATGTGTGTTAGGGAGCTGTTATCTGGTTAAAATCCCATTGTCCTGTTATTAGGCTGCTGGGGGGGAGGGGGTGATATCACTCCAATTTGCAGTGCAGCAGTAAAGAGTGACTGAAGGTTATCAGAGCACAAGTCACATGACTGGGGGCAGCTGGGAAAGTGACAATATGTCTAGCCCTATGTCAGATTTCAAAATTAAATATAAAAAATCTGTTTGCTCTTTTGAGAAACAAGTTTCAGTGCAGAATTCTACTGGAGCAGCACTATTAACTGATGTGTTTTTAAAAAAAAAAAAAAACATGTTTTCCCATGACAGTATCCCTTTAAAAATAAACAATACTTTTTGCACACAAGACTCAAAGCTTTTGCACATGATTTATTATGTGTGCATTAGTCATTAATGTACCTTATACATCTCTCCTCTCTCTGTTTTATATATATATATACATATACACACAGACACATTATAGTTTTTTTGCTAATTGAACAAATGATCAATATACCCACAGGTGTGAAGTAATTTGACACCTGCGTCAAGTCGCCAGTACCATGCACTTCTTTTTGCTGAGTCGTATGCAAACTTTGTACTGAATTAAGGCCAACGTTTTATTCTGTTATTCTATATATAGATGATATTCTCCAGATTTAACATCAAGAACACATTAAAATATTAAAATTAAATTGTCTTTTTGACTTTATGCTAAATATATGTAAGAAATAATGTACACATTTATAGGATATTGTTGGAACGTCTCAAGTGTAGGGGGAAAACAAATAGCTAACCATAAACAGCATAGAACTGTTGTCAGCTACAGTAAAAACAAAAAGTGACAGACTGAAACCAAAGCTGATATAGATCAACTACAACAGTACAACACGTTACAACAAAGGAGTTTCCAGTTGTGAGTACATTCATGCATGGGCACATCCTTAACATATGTAACTGACTCTATAGTTCATTAAAAATAGAGAGAAAGAGAGAGGTGTAATTTACTGGTATCAGTTAATTTATTTAGAAGAAAAGAAAGTAGTAAAAACCCCCACTCTCTTAGATACAATATAAATAATTTGCTTACATGAATAGAAAGGGTGGTCTACGAAGTGTTATTTCAATAAAAAAAACTTGTGAACACAAGAGTGCTACTACTAAATTGATAACAATTATAATAAGTTATCACTGTAGAAATTAAATTCATTAATTTAAAGTGCTGGTGCAAATATAAATAAATAGAAGGTGAATTGATTTATCATACTGATTAATCATATATATCCAAGACCGTCATTTAAAAGTAAAGTCAGGAAAAAGGAAATTAAAAGAGGTGTGGAGGTCCCAAAAACTTCTATAAGATGATTTTCTAGGCCCTGGGAATGGGAAGAAAGTCAAACACTGGGGACTGTGGTCTCAAAATTAACCTTATATATCTAGATTTGGAGAGGCTAAACTTGTCAATAATACCACAGATTCTTCAGTGTCATTGAAAGTGAAAAGAGTTGAGGAGTAGGGATGTCGCGGACTGTTCGCCATTTTGGGTTCGCCTTACCTGTCGCTTTTTTTTGACCTCTCACCCCAGACCAGCAGATACATGGCAGCCAATCAGGAAGCTGTCCCTCGTGGACCACCCCCACACCCCCTGGACCACTCCCCTTCCATATATAAACTGAAGCCCTGCAGCGTTTTTTCATTCTGCCTGTGTGTGCTTGGAAGAGCTAGTGTAGGGAGAGAGCTGTTAGTGATTTGAGGGACAGTTGATAGTAAGTTTGCTGGCTAGTAATCTACTTGATACTGCTCTGTATTGGAGGGACAGAAGTCTGCAGGGATTTGAGGGACATTTCAGGTTAGGTAGCTTTGCTGGCTAGTAATCTACCTTCTACTGCAGTGCTCTGTATGTAGCTGCCTGCTGTGGGCACTGATCTCTTCTGATCTCATCTGCTGACTGCTGTAATAACCCAATAGTCCTTGTAAGGACTGCTTTTATTTTCTTTTTTGTTTTTTTACTTTGCTAGTTGCTACTATAAGAGCCCAGTGCTATTAGTCTAGCAGTGTTGGGGAGTGGGACTGGTGTGCTACTGTGCTGCTCCTAGTAGTTCAGCAGCACCAACCCGAGAATTTTTTTTTTTTTTTAATATACATATAATTTTTTTTTATTTTACTTATCTTACTGTTCTTTAACGTGTACAGTGCTGTTTGCTGTTCTTCATAGTAGTGCACCAATAGTAGTGCACTTGCAGGCATTATTTGCCCAGTGTGTTCTTCAAACAACTGCCATCTAGCTGTATGAGCTTGTTCACATACTGTCTAAATATCAATAATAATACCGTCTCCAGAACCACCACCTGAGTGACGTTTTTCAAGCAGCAATAATATATTCCGTATCCACTGCTGTAGTAGTGTATATGTTGACCTTGTAGGCATTGTTTGCCCAGTGTGTTCTTCATTTTCAAACAACGGCCATTTAGCTGTGTGAGCTGTTTCACATTCTGTCTAAATATCAATAATAATACCGTCTCCAGAAACACCACCTGAGTGACGTTTTTCAAGCAGCAATAATATATTCCGTATCCTCTGCTGTAGTAGTGTATACGTTGACCTTGCAGGCATTGTTTCAATTTGTTTGCCCAGTGTGTTCTTCATTTTCAAACAACGGCCATCTAGCTGTGTGAGCTTTTTCACATTCTGTCTAAATATCAATAATAATACCGTCTCCAGAAACACCACCCGAGTGACGTTTTTCAAGCAGCAATAATATATTCCGTATCCACTGCTGTAGTAGTGTATACGTTGACCTTGTAGGCATTGTTTGCCCAGTGTGTTGTTCATTTTCAAACAACTGCCATCTAGCTGTGTGAGCTTGTTCACATACTGTCTAAATATCAATAATAATACTGTCTCCAGAAACACCACCTGAGTTGTTGTTGTTGTTTTAAAAATAATGCCAGGCAAAGGCAGGCAGCCACGCAGAGGCACTAGGGGCCGTGCTGCTATGCTATCCTGTGGCCCTAGGAAATTGCCCAGTTTTAAAAAGGCAATGACCCTGAACTCCCAAAATGCTGAAGAGGTAGTTGACTGGCTTACACAGCACACCCCATCCTCTACCGTTTCTAACTTTACCACAACATCCTCATCCTCCACTGCTATGGCCACCCCACGTAACACTTCCTCCACCACCGGCGCCCCTTCTTCACTGGAGTCAGAGGAGTTATTTTCACATGAGTTTCTTGAACTGAGTGATGCGCAACCATTATTGGCAGAAGAAGATGAAGGAGATGAGGACGTTACACCAGATTTAATTCTGGCAGAGAACACAACAGAGATGGACATAATGAGTGATGAGGAGGTCCCCGCTGCTGCTTCCTTCTGTGAGCTGTCAGAAGAAATTGATGCATCTGAGGAGAATGATGATGGGTGCCCAGTAGAAGAGAGCAAGAGGAGGATAGTTCAGATGGAGAGACGGAGAGTCAGAGAGGCAGGAGGAGAATAAGACTTAGAAGAAGCAGGGAGGACAGCTCGCAGGGAACAGTAGGGCAACAACATGTATCGGCACCTGTGGTCAGCCGGCCAACGCGCCCGCCATTGCCGCCAACGCCGCCAACTTCTACTGTTACCGCCAGATTGCCAGCTTCAAAAAGGTCAGCAGTGTGGGATTTTTTTAATGTGTGTGCCTCTGACAAAAGTGTTGTAATTTGCAATGAGTGCAGTCAGAAACTGAGTCTTGGGAAGCCCAACAGCCACATAGGTACAACTTCTATGCGAAGGCACATGAACGGCAAGCACAAAGCACTTTGGGAGCAACACCTCAAAGGCAACAGGCAAACTAAAAGCCACCCTCCTTCTGGTCCAGCATCTTACTGCTCTACCTCTGCTGTCCTTGACCCGTCTGAACCACCCTCCACTCCGCCTTCCACCTTGACCACCAGTTCCCATTCCCAGTCATCTGCCCCCAGCCAAGTTTCTGTGAGGGCCGTGTTTGAGCGTAAGAAGCCAATGTCTGCGAGTCACCCCCTTGCCCGGCGTCTGACAGCTGGCTTGTCTGCACTCTTAGCCCGCCAGCTTTTACCATACCAGCTGGTGGACTCTGAGGCCTTCCGCAAATTTGTAGCAATTGGGACACCGCAGTGGAAGGTACCCAGACGCAATTTTTTTTCAAAAAAGGAAATACCACACCTGTACCACCATGTGCAGAGCCAAGTCACCGCATCTCTGTCACTTAGTGTTGGGCCAAAGGTCCATATGACTACTGACGCATGGTCCTCCAAGCATGGTCAGGGCAGGTATGTCACCTACACTGCCCACTGGGTGAACTTGGTAATGGCTGGGAAGCAGGGAATGTGTGGCTCAACAACGACAGTGGAGTTGGTGTCACCGCCACGGATTGCACGCGGTTCTGTCACCACCTCTACTCCTCCTTCGCTCTCTACCTCGTCTTCTTCCTCTTCTTCCTCCTCTGCTGCTGGGTCCTCCTCCTCCACACCTGTGCACCCCCAGCTCCCCCTAGGCTATTCGACGTGCCAGGTACGCCGTTGTCATGCTGTCTTGGGGATGACGTGCCTGGAAAGCAGAAACCATACCGGATCTGTACTCCTGTCATCTCTGCAGTCACAGGCCGATCGGTGGCTGACCCCACACCAACTGAAGATCGGAAAAGTGGTGTGTGACAATGGAAGCAATCTGTTGGCAGCACTGAGACTGGGCAATTTAACACATGTGCCCTGCATGGCACATGTTCTGAATTTAATAGTCCAACGTTTTGTCTCGAAGTACCCAGGATTCCAGGACGTTCTCAGGCAGTCCAGGAAGGTGTCGGCCCATTTCAGACGTTCCTACACAGCCATGGCACGCCTTGCTGACATTCAGCAGCGGTACAACATGCCAGTCAGGCGTTTGATTTGCGACAGCCAGACTCGCTGGAATTCAACGCTCCTCATGTTGGAACGTCTGCTGCAACAACAAAGAGCCGTCAATGAATACCTGTTTGAACTGGGTGGATTTTTTTCCCCCGTTACTGGGTGCTTATGCGCGATGCCTGCAGGCTCATGCGCCCTTTTGAAGAGGTTACAAATATGGTCAGTCGCACCGAAGGCACCATCAGCGACCTAATACCCTTTGCTTTCTTCCTGGAGCGTGCCGTGCGACGAGTGACAGATGAGGCTGTAGACCAGCGTGACGAGGAGCAGGAAGCGCACGATTTCTGGTCGGAATCACCAGAACGAACCCAGGCACCTGCTGCAACGCAGGGAGAGGTGTCAGAAGTGGAGTCAGAGGAGGAAGGTGGCTTTGTGGAGGAGGAGGACCAACAGGAGCAGGCTTCCCAGGGGGCTGGTGGTGACCTTTTGGGGACCCCTGGTCTTGTACGTGGCTGGGGGGAGGAGACCGTGGATGATGCAGTCCTTGATAACGAGGAAGCGGAGATGGATACCTCTGCATCCAACCTTGTGAGAATGGGGTCTTTCATGCTGTCATGCCTGTTGAAGGACCCCCGTATCAAGAGGCTTAAGGAGAAGGACCTGTACTGGGTCGCAACGCTACTAGACCCTCGGTACAAGCATAAAGTGGCAGAAATGTTACCAACGTACCACAAGTCCGAAAGGATGCTGCATTTACAAACCAGCCTGCAAAACATGTTGTACAATGCTTTTAAGGGTGATGTCACTTCAGGAACTCATCAACATTCCAGGGGCAGAGGTGCCAGTAATCCTGCCACGAGCGCACCTGCAAGGACAAAGCACTTTGGCCACTCTGTAACGTCAGACATGCAAATGTTTTTCAGTCCAAGGCAGCGCCAGAACCCTTCTGGATCCACCCTCAAAGAACGCCTCGACCGGCAGGTAGCGGACTACCTGGCATTAACTGCAGATATCGACACTCTGAGGAGCGATGAACCCCTGGACTACTGGGTGCGCAGGCTTGATCTGTGGCCAGAGCTGTCACAATTTGCCATGAACCTCTTGTCTTGCCCCGCCTCAAGTGTCCTCTCAGAAAGAACCTTCAGTGCAGCAGGAGGGATTGTAACTGAGAAGACAACTCGCCTAGGTCACAAAAGTGTGGATTACCTGACCTTTATTAAAATGAATGAGGGGTGGATCTCGGAGGGTTACTGCACGCCGGAAGACTTGTTCTGAGTTTCTGACTCCCCATGCAGCTGTCCTTCTCTGCACGCCTCATGACTCCACACACAGCTGTCCTTTAGCGTCCTCCTCCCTCCTCCACCGTTACAAACTAGGGTGCAAACCCTACTGGTTTCATTTGAATCCAGGTAAATCCTGAGTTTTTCTGGCCTCTGTGCTTCAGTGGCTGCAACCAAAAAAATGAATATTTTCAGCATTTATATGGCATATTTTTTCTGGCCTCTGTGCTTCAGTGGCTGTGACAAAAAAAAATGAATATTTTCAGCATTTATATGGCATATTGTTTCTGGCCTCTGTGCTTAACGTCAGACATGCAAATGTTTTTCAGTCCAAGGCAGCGCCAGAACCCTTCTGGATCCACCCTCAAAGAACGCCTCGACCGGCAGGTAGCGGACTACCTGGCATTAACTGCAGATATCGACACTCTGAGGAGCGATGAACCCCTGGACTACTGGGTGCGCAGGCTTGATCTGTGGCCAGAGCTGTCACAATTTGCCATGAACCTCTTGTCTTGCCCCGCCTCAAGTGTCCTCTCAGAAAGAACCTTCAGTGCAGCAGGAGGGATTGTAACTGAGAAGAGAACTCGCCTAGGTCACAAAAGTGTGGATTACCTGACCTTTATTAAAATAAATGAGGGGTGGATCTCGGAGGGTTACTGCACGCCGGAAGACTTGTTCTGAGTTTCTGACTCCCCATGCAGCTGTCCTTCTCTGCACGCCTCATGACTCCACACACAGCTGTCCTTTAGCGTCCTCCTCCCTCCGCCACCGTTACAAACTAGGGTGCAAACCCTACTGGTTTCATTTGAATCCAGGTAAATCCTGAGTTTTTCTGGCCTCTGTGCTTCAGTGGCTGCAACCAAAAAAATGAATATTTTCAGCATTTATATGGCATATTTTTTCTGGCCTCTGTGCTTCAGTGGCTGTGACAAAAAAAAATGAATATTTTCAGCATTTATATGGCATATTGTTTCTGGCCTCTGTGCTTCAGTGGCTGCGACAAAAATAAATGAATATTTTCAGCATTTATATGGCATATTTTTTCTGGCCTCTGTGCTGCAGTGGCTGCGACAAAAAAAAATGAATATTTTCAGCATTTATATGGCATTTTGTTTCTGGCCTCTGTGCTTCAGTGGCTGCGACAAAAATAAATGAATATTTTCAGCATTTATATGGCATATTTTTTCTGGCCTCTGTGCTGCAGTGGAGTAGATAGGGATTGTTTCAAAAAAAGTCAAAATTTTTTCTAAGTCCCAAAAAACCGCTGGTGTGTTTTCTACATTATGGGTGATAGGCTGAAAAAGATCAAAACATTTTTTGGGGCTCCCCTCCTTCCCCCCTATATTTCCTGACTCATGACAACTTACCTAGACAGTGGGCACATGTGTAGGGCAAAATAAAGTTTTTTATTTGATGATTTGAAGGTTTTCTTGGCATTTGTAGTGCTGATACGTATTCCTCCATTGAAATTTGAATTTGGCGCCGTATGCAAATTAGCCTTCACTAGCGTAACTTCGCTTTACACAGCGAATCAACGCTAGCGCAACTTCGCAACCTTACGCTACCCCTGAGCGCAACTTCGGATTTTAGTGAATTTGCAGAGCGCTGGCAAAACTACGCCTGGCGAAGTGCGGCGAAGTTGCGCCTGGCGCAACTTCGCATCTTAGTGAATTTGCCCCACAGTGTTTAATTTAAAAATCCAGTAGCTCTTGCATTTGAGCAATTCTTGTTCTTTATTGCCCCTTCTAATGCCCAGATTGATTTTTTCTATGGCCCAAAATTTTATGTTTGCCAGGTTCATATTATGAAAAGATTTGAAGTGACATGCCACTGTGGATAACGATTGTTCTGTTTTGTGGACTTTGTCAGCATTACGTATGAAACTGCAATGTTGTTGTAGTCTGCATTTCAACATTTGTGTTGTCATGCCCACATATTTTTTGTTACACGGACATTCCAGGCAATAGATTACCCCAGTGGCCTTGCAATTTATGAAATTATTTATCTGATGGTTTTTACCAAAATGGTCAGTAATCGTAGAAGTTCTTATCATTTTGTCACACATATTAAAGTTTCCACAGGGGAAACAGCCTTTGATCTTAAAGGAGAAGGTAAGGCTAAAACTAAGTAAGCTTTATCAGAAAGGTCTATATAAATACATCAGTAAACCCTCAAAGTAATGCTGCCCTGAGTCCTCTGTCAAAAGACACACAGCATTTCTTTCCTTTTATTGTGTATACATGGGCTTCTGTATCAGACTTCCTGTTTTCAGCATAAACCTCCAGGGCAGGGTTTGAGCATGCTCAGTTTGCTCCTCCCATCCCTGCTGTAATCTGACCTCAGAGCTGTAAGTGAGCAGGGAGAGACTCAGACTGGAAGTGATGTCACACCAAGCTTATATGGTTCTATCCTAAACAAACAGCTCTAGACAGTGTCTAGAGCTGTTTACTCAGGTATGGTAAAGCATTCTGCAGAATAAATAAAGCGTTCTAGCTTGCACTATTGTGGCTAATCTTTTGGCAATAAACTGTGTTGGAGCTTTCCTTCTCCTTTAATGGGTTTCCGTGGTTTTGAAAATTACTCTTGGAGAGTATGTCTTTTAAGTTCTGGCTACGTCGGTAGCAAACTGATACTTTGTCTAGTAGGATAGAGTTGAGAGTTGCATCATCTTTAAGAATTGCCCAATGTTTATTGATAATCTTATTGATAAAATTACTTTTTGTGTTGTATCTAACTGTGTCATCCCTTTGTGCTTTAGCTTTTGTGTAACAATTGTGATCTGTCCGTATAGAGTGCTCTATTATAAGCTTGTATTATGAGTTTCCCTGAATAACCTCTTTGTCGGAATCTTATTTTTAGATGGCTTGCTTGGTGTTTAAATAATTCCAGAGACAAAAAGGAATTCACCTATTGGTAAAGATTTCTTAACTGGTTTGGGATGATAACTGGAAAAACATAGCAGGGAATTGGTGGCCGTTTTATTTCTATAATTCATAGTGTGTAATTTTGCCTTCATTAGATTTACTAATCAGCAAATCAAAGAAGGAGATTTTGGTTTCAGAGATATAGACTGTAAGTTATATATTTAGGTTATTGATGTTGAGTTTATCCACAAATTCTATGGCTTTGCATCTGGTTCCAGACAATAAAATTAAGATATTGTCAATGTTACAAATCCATTTGATGACTTTGGTTGTATATGGTAATAAAATTGGACTGTTTACGATGGTTTCCTCCGAAAACCCCAGAAATAAGTTGGCATAAGATGGGGCATACGAAGTGCCCATCGCGGTCCCCTGTGTAGTACAGAAGCAACTTCATCAGTTTAAGTAAAAAAAAGATTGGTATCATCAGATTCGCCCATTTGTGTGTTGAGAAAATATTGTAAGGCTTCTAAGCCTAATTCGTGATTATTAGAAGAATAAAGGCATTCAACATCAAGTGTTATTAGTAACATATCCTCCTGAATTTGTATCTTATTAATTTGATTTAATACGTCCATGGTGTCTCTACCATCGGTTTGATTCTTATGTCTAGGTATTGACTAGCTCTTTCAGTCAAGTTCCCATTTCCGGAAATGATGGGCCTACCTGGAGGTTTGGTGATATTTTTATGAATCTTAGGCAATAAGTAGAAGGTGGCCACTCTTGGGTGTTCGATAATTAGAAATAGTTTCTCTTTCTTATTTATTATATTATCTTTATAAGCCTCATTAATCAACTTATCATACAGTTGTTTGTAGTTGTCAGTTGGATCACCCAAAATTTCTTTATAACTTGGCGAAGATAATTGTTTATAGGCTTCATCTAAGTACATTGTGTTAGGCCAAATAACCACATTCCCTCCTTTATCTGGCCACTTTATCTGCACGTCATCCCATTTCTACATGTCTTTTAAGGCATGTCGTTCTCTGATGGTTGTGTTTTTATCATATATGCCAGATTGTAGTATTAGTATATCATTTATGACCATATTCAAGAAAATTCTGATATTAGGACAAATGGAGGAGGGAGGGATAAAATGTGATTTGACTTTTGATTGATTGCGCCAGGAGTTAGACATGGAGTCTAAATTATCCCCTTCATTTTCTTATAATAATTCTTCTAGGTCTTTCATGGCTTGGGCTTTTTGTGCAAAGAGATTTAAGTCAAATATATCCAATTGGAATGTAGGGGAAAAGGAGAAGCTTTTATTGAGTATATATATATATACTCAATACTCAAAAACATGTGCAGATGTAAGGGTATGGTTGGAGAGATTGATTATGGTTAATAAATAATAAAAAAAATTACTCTATAGTTCAACACAATAATGAAGAGGTTATAAAAATATATATACTGTGGGGCCCATTCACTAAGTTCGAGTAGGAATAGAGGCATAGACGTTTTTCGAATGTTTTTTTTGGCTACTTCAACCATCGAATTGGCTACTTTGACCTTCGACTACGACCTTTGACTTCAAATCGAACGATTCGAATTAAAAATCATTTGACTATTCGACCATTCGATAGTTGAAGTACTGTCTCTTTAAGAAAAAAACTTCAACCCCCTAGTTCGCCACCTAAAAGCTACCAAAGTCAATGTTAGCCTATGGGGAATGTCCCCATAGGCTTTCCAATTTTTTTCTGATGGAAGGATAATCCTTTGATCGATGGATTAAAATCCTTCGAATTGTTCAATTCGAAGTATTTAATCATTCAATCGATCGATTATTCAAAATCCTTCGACTTCGATATTCGAAGTCGAAGGATTTTAATTCGTCAGTCGAATATCGATGGTTAATTAACCCTCGATATTCGACCCTTAATACATCTGCCCCTAAGTGTGTGTGTGTGTGTGTGTGTGTGTGTGTGTGTGTGTGTGTGTGTGTGTGTGTGTGTGTGTGTGTGTGTGTGTGTGTGTGTGTATATATATATATATATATATATATATATGTATATATATATATATATACAGATGCAGCCACTTTGGGGTTTGTCTGTTTGACACAGAATAACTAAACACAGATATCCCATTTATCTCATTTAACACAGAAAACTGTGACACAACATCCCATCTAATTAAAGCATTCACCATTGTGAACAATGGTGCTTTGGTATGCTAATGAAAAGGTTAAATGCATTAAATGAGTTAAGATAACTTTAGATAACACAGTTTCTTCAATTAACTCTGAGTCATGACGCATTTAACTCACAAATCCAAGTGGCTTCATCTGTATATATATATATATATATATATATATATATATATATATATATATATGTATGTATATATATATATATATATATATATATATATATATATATATATATATATATATATATATATATATATATATATACTTTACACGTTTGAGCATGTCTATGCTTATGTGTTTGTGGGAGGAGGGCAAACATCAGCATGTGTAAAATGCTGTAAATTATCACTGGTGTAGGTTATTACATACAAAAATTTAAAAATATCTTTAAATACTGAAAATACTGAACTTGTCAAAATACAAATATGTTCATTTAAAAAGTTGCAGGCATTTTTGCCTACAGGATATGACGTCATTGGACTAGAGCATATGATGTCAGAGGTAGAACAGTGTGCAACATGTAGCTTCAACTTATCAGTTCACCTGGTCTAAGGTGGCAAAGACAACTCTCGCTAAAGAGGTTACATTCAGTAAAATTTACACTTTACTGAATTTGTGGACTAACGACCATTCGCCACAGCGAAAAGTCCCCTGGTGACAATGTCCAAATGCTAGCAATGGTCTCATTGGCTAGCAAATTGTCCTATGCCTGTTAGTGAATTGGCAATGTCCAAAAAAGTACATGGTAGGCATGTGCAGTCTTACTCTGGAAAGTCCTACACAGTATGTAAGTATGGTAGCATGCAAGCAATACATAGTATTCTACCCAACCTCATATTTTACAAAGTGCTGTACATCAAACATTCTTGCTTTTTTCTGTATTTATGAATTATGAAGTTGGATTTAGGATTACATGTACAAAGTTTAGCCCTTAGGCGTATTACAAAGAGAGGAAACTGAATCTTAAAGGGATACGGTCATGGGAAAAAAAATTTTTTCAAAATGAATCATTTAATAGTGCTGCTCCAGCAGAATTATGTACTGAAAACCATTTCTCAAAAGAGCAAACAGATTTTTTTATATTCAATTTTGAAATCTAACATAGGGCTAGACATATTGTCAATTTCCCAGCTGCCCCAAGTCATGTGACTTGAGCTCTGATAAACTTCAATCACTCTTTACTGCAAGTTGGGGTGATATCACCCCCCACCCTTTTCCCCCCAGCAGCCAAACAAAAGAACAATGGGAAGGTAACCAGATAAAAGCTCCTTAACACAAGATAACAGCTGCCTGGTAAATCTAAGAATAGCACTCAATAGTAAAAAGCCATGTCCCACTGAGACACATTCAGTTACATTGAGAAGGAAAAACAGCAGCCTGCCAGAAAGCATTTCTCTCCTAAAGTGCAGGCACAAGTCACATGACCAGGGGCAGCTGGGAAATTGACAAAATGTCTAGCCCCATGTCAGATTTCAAAATTGAATATAAAAAAATCTGTTTGCTCTTTTCAGAAATGAATTTCAGTGCAGAATTCTGCTGGAGAAGCACTATTAACTGATGCGTTTTGAAAAAAAAAAACATGTTTTCCGATGACAGCATCCCTTTAAAGAACTAAAACTAAATAATGCATTCTCATTTGCATATAACATATTTTGCATCTTGCAGTTTTGCTTACAGCTATTCCGCAAACTAGAATTTGTTTATTAATGTATTTGTATTTGGCTGCCAATGGCATGAGTGTGACAGAACAATTCAAACAAAGTAGATTGATTTTAATCTCTCTACTAACGTATATGTTTTCACTTCACTGCTGCATTAACTTTTGGTAAGTCAAGAAAGAAACAAGGATATTATGATCACATAGTGTGACTGTCAACATTACATACACTTCTTAATCCTATCAACCTCCAACTGAACAAACATGTTTTTCCAGATAAAAAGAAGACTGTATTTTCACTAAATGCAATGTGTTTATACCATAGCCTAAAAGATGAGAAGTATTATAAGCCCACAGTATTTACATTTCTTTATAGACAACATGTTTTCCTTTATTGCTAAATATAACGAACATTCATTTCCAACTTCAAAATATGGCAAAACTTAATTTACTTTTATTGAAAACACAATGGAGTTTGTCTAAAACTGCACAGTTAAGAATAATCAAAAAGGGTAATAACTTAAATGGCTTACCTTCATTGTGTTTAGAGAGGATGAATTCTAAACACTATGTTTGCAATTTCTTTGTACTTTTTAATTTAAAATTATAATATTTTCAGTATAAAACACTAAAACACTATTTAATGCAAAACCATTGTAAGGTTTATTGTAAGACTGTCTTGTCTCAGTAAAGGAGTTAATCATTGACTTCCATATCTATGTTTTATTATTTGTAGCGTTGCTCTTCCTTTTGTAATATCTTTTAGAAAACAGGATTTAGAATTGTTACTTTGTTTGCTATTGTGTTTTCTGTCACTTTACACCCAAGTAGAAGTACTGGCTTCATATATAGTGAAGTAAACTAGGAAAGAAAATACAGTGAATATATCAGTTTATTGAGTAAAATGTACTAGAGCAGTGCTGTGGTACCAAGGACTGAAATTTTTCTGGCCTACATGGTGGAGGGCCGATAATGGAAGTCAGTGTTGGCCACTCCCTCTTTTAAACCACACCCGCTGTAAACCACACCCACATTACCACAACAACTTTTAAGATAATATCACATTAATGGTGGTAGCACATAAAAAAAGCAAATGGTTGGTACTCATTGCAGGGATATCCCTCATCACTCGTGTAAAAAATTCAAGTCATGTTAAGACATACCATTAAATCCATATACCTCCTCCTCCCCTATGGATAATGCAACAAGCCCCCAACATATGATTAAACATCTTAGGGGCCCCTAACAGCAATTTCCAAATGTTAACAAGCCCCCAGAACAAACCCCCACAGGCTTACATCCCACAGGTAGTACTGGGCAAGCAGAGTATGGCACACCCAAGCAGCACTGGGCAAGCAGAGAATGACACACCCAAGCAGCACTGGGCAAGCAGAGAATGGCACACCCAAGCAGCACTGGTCAAGCAGAGAAGGGCACACCCCAGCAGCACTGAGCAAGCAGGTATGGCACACACAAGAAGCACTGGAAAAGCAGTGAATTGCACACCCAAGCAGCACTGGGCAAGCAGAGAATGGCACACCCAAGCAGCACTGGGCAAGCAGAGAATGACACACCCAAGCAGCACTGGGCAAGCAGAGAATGGCACACACAAGCAACACTGGTCAAGCAGAGAATGGCACACCCAAGCAGCACTGGGCAAGCAGAGAAGGGCGCACCCCAGCAGCACTGAGCAAGCAGGTATGGCACACACAAGAAGCACTGGAAAAGCAGTGAATTGCACACCCAAGCAGCACTGGGCAAGCACAGAATGGCACACCCAAGCAACACTGGTCAAGCAGAGAATGGCACACCCAAGCAGCACTGGGCAAGCAGAGAATGGCACACACAAGCAACACTGGTCAAGCAGAGAATGGCACACCCAAGCAGCACTGGGCAAGCAGAGAATGGCACACCCCAGCAGCACTGGGAAAGCAGAGAATGGCACATTCAAGCAGCACTGGGCAAGCAGAGAATGGCACACCCAAGCAGCACTGGGCAAGCAGAGAAGGGAACACCCTAGCAGCACTGAGCAAGCAGGTATGGCACACATAAGAAGCACTGGAAAAGCAGTGAATTGCACACCCAAGCAGCACTGGGCAAGCAGAGAATGGCACACCCAAGCAGCACTGGGCAAGCAGAGTATGGCACACGCAAGCAGGCAGCAGCACTGGGCAAGCAGAGTATGACACACACAGGGAGCATAGAGAAGGCAGAACCCCTATGACAGGGAAACCTATCAGGATTACTCTAAAATGCACTACATACATAGACACAGTGTCGGTGCCCCTCCAGCAGTTTGCATGCATGTAAACAGGTGAACAATGTGGGCAGTTTCAGTCTGAGTCTCAGGTCTGAACAGCACAGAACTTGAACAATAGAGGTGTTACAAGTGTGAACAATGCAGGGGGGATTACATATGTGAACAATACAGGGCATACAGTCTGAATTTGAGGTTTAAACAATGCAGGGGCCAGTTAATCTCAGTACTGATACCTTTTAAAGTTTACACATGGTAAGCAGACACAGCAGGCAGGCTTTCATGTAGGGGTCCACACAAGGAGGGTCACAGGCCGCATGTGGCCCGCAGGTCTCCAGTTGGACAGCCCTGTACTAGAGTGTATTCCCTCAATCTTAGTGATAATGTTAAATTGGAAAACATTTACAAAACGAGGTGCATTCCAAGGCAAGAAGGAGAGAATCATGACTTTGAGAGGTCTTTCCAAAGAGGACATTCTATAGTTATATAGTTATCGGTCTCAAAATATTAATGGAAAACAAGAAATTGAATCTTTAAGGGGGCCAGACTCATAATACAAAGCCAAGGCATATCACAATGCTACATAAACATGTACATGGTTCGGCTCTGAGAATTGCTATTGGTTAAAATTCCTCTGATGTTGGAATTAAACAGGATCATGCAACTGGGACACAACCTTAAAAGCCCATCACTTACAGGTGGATGGTTACATAGTTACTGATAGTAAGGAAAGGGGTGGATTGTTGTTTCTAAATAGTATTACGTTCATTATCTAAACCTTCAAGGTGAAAGATAATTTTAGAGAGAGAGAGGAGATGGGGGCCCAACAAAATGTTGTGCACACTGTTGACCAAGGATATATTTATGTAAATATGCATATTTATTCTCATATACACATGTACATAAGTATTCCTGGTTAATAGGGTTATTTAACAAAATAGATTGTTCAATCAAAATACGGTATATATATTTATTTACAAAATCTATTGACACATATCTACAGTAATAATACACATAAAACAAGTTACACTACATAGAACATATAACAAATATTTACAAAGACAATTACAAATATTTTGGATCTAAATCCACTGCCTCCCTGATACTCATCCTTCCATTTGGTCTGGCATCCTTGTCCTCACTGCAGGTACTACAGAATTCTCTAAATAACTAAGCCTATTGTATTAACCTAAAGACTGACCATAGGTCAAGTTCTGATTGGTCAATGACCAATAAATTAATCCTGGGGAGTAGGGCATGGATTATTGAGGCAGTTCATACAAGAATTAGACAATGGAAGGTGGAAAAGGCAGTTTGGAGACAGGAAGGACTGGATTCTCAGCTGCTCTTAGTGAAAGGGGAGGGGACTTAACAGCTGTGTGCTAAATAGGGTGTTTTTAAAGCTTGCATCTGTTGTGTCCTGATACCATCTAAGATGTAAATCACATAACATTCTTAAATACACTACACAAAATAAACATAAAATATACACTTCTATATATAATAAAGATATGACACAAGCATGTCTCCTTAAGGTAACACACACCATGCACCGACTAGATAACAATTTAAAAAGAGTTGCAATATGTCTGTGAAGGTTCTCAATCATCCAGGTCATGGCATATCTATAGTAATAATTCTGAATTGAGAAAAAAATCAGTTGACTAACAAAATGTCTTCAAGAGCAAAAAAATACAGCAAGTCCAGTTGATTTGACCTATTACTGTAGATGGTTTGAAAGGAGTCTGAGACCCAGGTAAAGACATTTTGGAGTGCCTTCCCCTTTGCAAATGGTGATTTTTACCTTTTAGAACTTTTGTAAACTGTACTGTACGTTAGGGTGTCTTCCACTTTTAGCTCTGTTAGGTTTGGCTAACTTTACTAATCAGTTTTTGATCTGGGGTTATGGTGCAATTTTAATATTGGAATGAGCTAGTTATTCTTTTTTACCATCTGACTTGAGACCCATTTGGCTTACCCTCTCTTAATACAATATAAGTATTATGATTCAAGTAATATCAGTCCTTGGACCCTTTACAATGCCCATCGGGAACTTGATGTGTCTTTCCTCTCTGCTTAACTCGCAAGTTACTTTATATAATCATGTATGCCTTTAGTCATTTAAGAGGAACACTAACTTTAATCTTGTAATATTTATGTATGCTTTTGTATGCTTTTGTGTGAGTTTATCAAAGATTATACCATCACACACACAT